>NC_055703.1:28266559-28466559 GCF_017639745.1 Melanotaenia boesemani | reverse complement strand
TTTCTAAATGTTTTAATTATGCAACCATGTGATCATTTCAAAATGTTCAGTCACATTATTGATGCCTAAAGAAAGATTTACTAGCTCGACCACTTCATTAAACATGATGATGCAAGTTAGAAACGAGCAGACGCTGTTTTATGTGAGATTAGGTTGTGTTCTGCTCAAGCTGAAGGATCTTTGTATAAATCATGCTGCACATCCCTCTACACTGCTTATCTGAGAAAAATACTTCATATTCCCGGAGGAGGTGAGCCAGTCAGACGCAGTGAAGGTGTTTCATTCAGATTCCTGGATAAAAATAAAAGTATTTGATGGGACTGAACCATGAAGCTGAAATTCAACAAACGGCCACTAGATGGCAGCCTCTGAACACAGCTGAACCTTATTAACCAGCTTCTCTAGTTTCAGATGGTTTTATTTAAAGCTCAAGCCACACAAACACAGACATGCCGTCTCGTTGCTGTAAAACTTATTTTTGTTAACAAACATGTTTTCTTTCTTACGTATGGCCCTCTGTCTCCCTCCGCCTCCTCAGCACACCACTGTCCTCCCCTTCATCATTATCGAGATGCGGACCACCCAGCACAAATATCCCAGGAGGTGGTGGGGCCTGGCTGCCGTGTGCTGCTTCGGAGTGGGATACATCCTCTGGTAACAACTCTTTCCAGTAAATCCCTGGAACGACCCGCAGAGCTCAGTTTGGAAAATTCAAACTGTTTTTCTTTCTTAATAAAATGTTTGTTCAGTTCAAGCTGGTTTTAATTAGAAGTTAATGAAGGAAAAAAGATTTAAACTCTTTTAATAAACTGATGAAATCACAGCTGCAACTAAAACTGTGTGTGTGTGTGTGCGCCCGTGCCCAACAGGACGTGTTGGGTCCACCAGGTGACAGGTGTGTGGGTGTACCCGGTGCTGGAACGAATCACACCGCTCGCTCGGATCGTCTTCTTCAGCGCCATGACGACAGTGATCTGCATCCTCTACGTCCTCGGAGACATCCTGAACAGCTACATCTGGGACACGGCACGCACAGGTACACACACCCACAGGTACACACACCTGCCCGTCCTACCATATGCAGACACCACGCCAGTAAAACTCCAGCTTTTAAATTTGGTGGGTTCACAGATCATATTTACAGACATCATCCCTCCACCCAGTCCTCTTTCTAATTAAACTCCATCTTTCTGTCCCTTAGAAAAGGTCAAAGGTGAATGACCTCCTGTTGACACAAGACCAGTTCCAGAAGCAGAGTCTGGACCGGCTCCGTCTGGACCGGCTCCGTCTAGATGCCGGGAAGGAAAAGTTTTCTTCGATCCATCAGAATGAAAAACATCAGTTTTTCTTTAAAGAGAAAAACAACTTTTCTTCTTTTTCTTTGTACTGTTTTTGTTGTTTTTGAGCAGCCATCTTTAATCGGGAGGCAGGAGGACTGAACGTAACATAAACTCGACATAAACAGCAAGTAAACATGCTAACAGCATCTGTTATCTGCTAAAATCCAGTCAAAGGGAAGAAAGGACCACAGAATAACTTATTTGCTTTGCTGTCTGAGAGGAAAAACTCCAAGTTGGTAAATAAATAAATTCAAGTTTGAGAGGAAACCTTTTCCTGTTTTCCGTGTTCGCCTCCATGTTACATGAAAACCAGATGAAGACGAATCGGATGGTTTTTCTAGTGAATGTCGGACATTTGACCAGCAGGAAAAAGTCCGTTCAGCAACAACACAGAAATCATCTCTATAAGGATTCAGGCTGTTCATGGAAAAGGAGCTGAAACTTAGGAGTATCAGGAATATTTAGGAATCCTGGACTAGGTTCGGTCAGATTAATTTTATAAATACAATTTTTTTCTGTAACAAGGTTGGTGTTCTGGTTCTAAAATGATCCACATGGACCAGGTCTCGATTAGGTCCCGTAGGTAGGTTAAAGGTTTCTGGTTATTTCCTGTAGGTTAAAGGGCTCCGGTTAGGTCCTGTTGGTAGGTTAAAGGGCTCCGGTTAGGTCCTGTTGGTAGGTTAAAGGGCTCCGGTTAGGTCCTGTTGGTAGGTTAAAGGGCTCCGGTTAGGTCCTGTTGGTAGGTCAAAGGGCTCCGGTTAGGTCCTGTTGGTAGGTTAAAGGGCTCCGGTTAGGTCCTGTTGGTAGGTTAAAGGGCTCCGGTTAGGTCCTGTTAGTAGGTTAAAGGGCTCCGGTTAGGTCCCGTAGGTAGGTTAAAGGGTTCCGGTTATTTCCCGTAGGTTAAAGGGCTCCAGTTAGGTCCTGTTGGTAGGTCAAAGGGCTCCGGTTAGGTCATGTTGGTACAGAGTAGTACAGTACCGTGCAGTGCAGCAGACGGACCACCCTGAGAAGATGAAGCCAGGTCATTCCATCCTTTTGGTCTTCGGCATCCAATTGATACGTCTGATTTAGAGCATGTGGAGGAAATTCCCGGTTAAATTTACAAGAAACCCAAACAAACTTAAGTCTTATTGAACTGATTTATCAGGATTCACAGCAACATTCCTGGTTATAAACTCAAAGTACTTTTCATCCATCATTTCTTTTATAGAAGAATAACATTCACGTCCACGCCAACAACGCGATTCTTCATTCTTGTCAGAGTGAGACATGCTGTAAAAACAATGTCTATGTGATTTATGTGAACCAGATTGCTAGGCTGTCTCAGGTTTCCACCCGGTGGATGGAAACACCACTTTATAAAATGATCTACTTACGCCAAGCAGATTGCTCTAACCTGAACCACCTTTAAAACACTAAATCACACCTCATCGTCTCATGAATTCATGTTTTTTATTAGAAAAGTACATAAAACGAAATGTTTAAAAACCAGAAAGACATCAGGGTTTTTCTTTCAGGGTCAGTCCTTCCTCGTTCTGGGTTTCGGAGCTGAAACAGAAAAAAAACAAGAAAAGATGATATCTTGATGTCCGTTTGGAAAGGTGATCTTCAGGAGATTCAGACCACAACTCTCATAAAATAGGTTTCTGTCCAGGTAAACCGTGGACGTAAATTAGGGAGGGATGTGTCCTAAAGTTAACCAAGTCCTGATTTGTCCCAGTGTCTTATAACCCATTTAAACTCGTATGACTGGTTGCTCCATTTCTTTTTAACATGGTTTTCATGTTAGCTAGTGGGCCTAGCTAGTGCCAGAAAGCTAATGGTGGACATCCTTAGTCAGAACTTCAGTGTTAAAGAAAGGGGAGGAGGACATGAGGAAGGAGGACATCAATTTTCCATAGACATTTACTAATAATGGCTATGAACTACACGATTATATAAATTCTACATGAACAATATTTCTTTTATTTTTCCATTTTTTTTATGAGCCCTCGTTAGGGAAATTTCTTATGACCCTTATTAGAGAACCTACGCGTAGTGCCTCATTAGGGAACCTACGCGTGAACCCTCTTTAGGGAACCTACGCGTGGACCCTCGTTAGGGAACCTACACGTGAATCCTCGTTAGGGAACCTACGCGTGGACCCTCGTTAGGGAACCTACGCGTGAATCCTCGTTAGAGAACCTACGCGTGGAGCCTCGTTAGGGAACCTACGCGTGGAGCCTCCTTAGGGAACCTACGCAGGGAGCCTCGTTAGGGAACCTACGCTTGGAGCCTCGTTAGGGAACCTACGCAGGGAGCCTCGTTAGGGAACCTACGCATGGAGCCTCGTTAGGGAACTTACGCGTGGACCCTCTTTAGGGAACCTACTAGTGGAGTCTCGTTAGGGAACCTACGCAGGGAGCCTCGTTAGGGAACCTACGCTTGGAGCCTCGTTAGGGAACCTACGCAGGGAGCCTCGTTAGGGAACCTACGCATGGAGCCTCGTTAGGGAACTTACGCGTGGACCCTCTTTAGGGAACCTACTAGTGGAGTCTCGTTAGGGAACCTACGCAGGGAGCCTCGTTAGGGAACCTACGCGTGGAGCCTCATTAGGGAACCTACGCGTGGAGCCTCATTAGGGAACCTACGCGTGGAGCCTCGTTAGGGAACCTACGCGTGGAGCCTCATTGGCGAACCTACGCGTGGAGCCTCATTAGGGAACCTACGCGTGGAGCCTCATTAGGGAACCTACACGTGGAGCCTCATTAGGGAACCTTTATCTTAGAGTCAGGATTTTAGTTTAGGTCACAGAGATTAACGTCTATAAATTATTTATGTGAAGAAGAAGTTTGAGTCACCGTTTGGATTTTCCTGTTTATAAAACGTCTTCAACATTTCTACAGCTTCCTCTGATCCGTGACCTGGAACACACTGAACACAGGGTACATGTCACGGGCATGCACACACACATGGATGATGGAAGAGGAAGAGGAGGATGTGGGCGTCACATCATCAGACCTTGAACATGGTCCCGGTCTGAGGAAGATCTGCAGAGGAGATGTCCAGAACTGATCCACAGCCTCCGAAACGCTCATTCCTGCAGCCGTAAACAACCACCGGCAAATCTGACAGCTGGTGAAGGAACAACAATGACAACAACACAAACACCAGCAACCAGAGTGAAAGACGGATACTGAGCAGACGTAGCGCCGCAGCACACATGACGCACGGCTCCACGGTCACATACAGAACGGTCCTTTCACAAACGTTTCTTGAATCCAGGTTCCCATAGCGACACCAGTCCAGGACCTGGTCCACGGCAACCATCTCCGCATGACGTGTCGCCTGAAAGACATCAAACAGTATCATGTCATGCATCGACTGGAATTAAGTTCGAAACATAATTTCAGAACTTTGATACCTGTTAGCCAAAGACTGATACCTGTTAGCCAAAGACTGATACATGTTAGCCAAAGACTGATACATGTTAGCCAAAGACTGATACCTGTTAGCCAAAGACTGATACATGTTAGCCAAAGACTGATACATGTTAGCCAAAGACTGATACCTGTTAGCCAAAGACTGATACCTGTTAGCCAAAGACTGATACATGTTAGCCAAAGACTGACACCTGTTAGCCAAAGACTGACACCTGTTAGCCAAAGACTGATACCTGTTAGCCAAAGACTGACACCTGTTAGCCAAAGACTGATACATGTTAGCCAAAGACTGATACCTGTTAGCCAAAGACTGATACATGTTAGCCAAAGACTGATACATGTTAGCCAAAGACTGATACATGTTAGCCAAAGACTGATACCTGTTAGCCAAAGACTGATACATGTTAGCCAAAGACTGATACCTGTTAGCCAAAGACTGATACCTGTTAGCCAAAGACTGATACATGTTAGCCAAAGACTGATATCTGTTAGCCAAAGACTGATACATGTTAGCCAAAGACTGACACCTGTTAGCCAAAGACTGATACCTGTTAGCCAAAGACTGATACATGTTAGCCAAAGACTGATACATGTTAGCCAAAGACTGATACCTGTTAGCCAAAGACTGATACATGTTAGCCAAAGACTGATACATGTTAGCCAAAGACTGATACATGTTAGCCAAAGACCGATACCTGTTAGCCAAAGACTGATACCTGTTAGCCAAAGACTGATACCTGTTAGCCAAAGACCGATACCTGTTAGCCAAAGACTGATACCTGTTAGCCAAAGACTGATACATGTTAGCCAAAGACTGACACCTGTTAGCCAAAGACTGATACCTGTTAGCCAAAGACTGATACATGTTAGCCAAAGACTGACACCTGTTAGCCAAAGACTGATACCTGTTAGCCAAAGACTGATACATGTTAGCCAAAGACTGATACCTGTTAGCCAAAGACTGATACCTGTTAGCCAAAGACTGATACCTGTTAGCCAAAGACTGATACATGTTAGCCAAAGACTGATACCTGTTAGCCAAAGACTGATACCTGTTAGCCAAAGACTGACACCTGTTAGCCAAAGACTGACACCTGTTAGCCAAAGACTGATACCTGTTAGCCAAAGACTGATACATGTTAGCCAAAGACTGACACCTGTTAGCCAAAGACTGATACCTGTTAGCCAAAGACTGATACCTGTTAGCCAAAGACTGACACCTGTTAGCCAAAGACTGATACATGTTAGCCAAAGACTGATACCTGTTAGCCAAAGACTGACACCTGTTAGCCAAAGACTGATACATGTTAGCCAAAGACTGACACCTGTTAGCCAAAGACTGACACCTGTTAGCCAAAGACTGATACATGTTAGCCAAAGACTGACACCTGTTAGCCAAAGACTGATACATGTTAGCCAAAGACTGACACCTGTTAGCCAAAGACTGACACCTGTTAGCCAAAGACTGATACATGTTAGCCAAAGACTGATACCTGTTAGCCAAAGACTGATACATGTTAGCCAAAGACTGATACCTGTTAGCCAAAGACTGATACCTGTTAGCCAAAGACTGATACATGTTAGCCAAAGACTGATACATGTTAGCCAAAGACTGACACCTGTTAGCCAAAGACTGACACCTGTTAGCCAAAGACTGATACATGTTAGCCAAAGACTGACACCTGTTAGCCAAAGACTGATATTTTCTGTGAAGTTGCCTCATTACACGTGAATTATGACCACTGTATGTGAAAAGTTGACGTTCATTTGCTGGTTTGCTGTTGAGTCGATAAAAATGTGGGTTCTGTTTTCCGATAATGACGTGTGGAAATCAGCATCCACTGATCAACAGATTGATCAGTGGATGTGGAAACAGCAGCTTCATCAGACTGGATGCTTCTGGGCTCTACACAGGTTTAAAAACTCAGCCTGAACTTAACTGGACAACAACAAAAACAAAGAGTACCTACATTTTTGGTTTCATTGACTTCATTCCTTCCCTTTCCCACAACTTGATCCTCGTAGACCATCAGACATCCAACAGGAACCTCTCCTTTCTCCAGAGCCTCTCTGGCCTGGACCATGGACCATCATCGAGAAGAAGAGACAGAATCACAGAATAAAGTTTACCTTCTCATTAATCTGTGATCATGAAATATTTGCAGACACTTTCTGCTTGTTCAGCTTTTAAAACCTTTTCAACACTAATCTGGAATGTATTTCTAAAAAAATAATAATAAAAATTAAAGCCGCAAGCGGCATCCATCGGGTCCGAGCGTCCTGGACCCCGCCACCCGATGTTGCCATGACAACAGGTGGTGTAATGCGTTAAGGACCCAACGTGTATGAATCCTGTCAAGTTTGGTGCAGATCCCATGTATTTCTATGGAGATATGAGCAAACCGTGTTTCATGGCGAGAAGGTCATTTTCCGTCGGTTGCCACGGTTACACGCATTCTGCTATTAGAAAGATTTGAATATCATTTGGTCCCCAACTTGTCAGGAAGCTTCCCACCAAGTTTGGAGTCAGTCGCACAAATCCCCTCAGACTAGTTCGTTCAAATACGATGTGTGTAAAGTGCAAAAAATGGCAAAAAAAAAAAAAAAAAAAATGGCCGCACACGCCAAGATGGCGGGCACCCCGTTTCCATGGCAACAGGTGTTTCATTGACTTTTTTGCTCGACTCGTGGTGGTACACGTGTGTGCCGAGTTTCGTGTTCCTATGTCGAAGTAGACTTTGGGGATCCCATTCATTGGGGGATTTTTGGGGTGTCTAGGTGGCGCTGTTGAGCCAATTTTGCATTGAAAAGTATGCGGACCTTAGAATATCCCGAGTTACGCCGGGCTTGACGTGCGTGCCAAGTTTCACAACTTTTTAATGGGTGTTTAGGGGGTCAAAATTGGAGTCGAAATGCTTAGGAGAAAAATAATAAACATTTCAACCACAATAGGGTCCTTCCATACTTCGTATGGCTCGGACCCTAATTAATAACATGTCATCATATGATTAGCATTATTACTAAAACCTATGGATATTTAAGTTTTTTTAATCGCTGATGAACTTCTTACCGGAGGAGCATTTACCATGTAAAAAGCGCTGCTCATCCACTTCTGAATTTCTCCTTCAGTCGGATAAAAACCTCGCTCAGACTCTGCTCTGGCGCATTTTTCTGCACCCATCGCGGCTGTTGCTTCTTCTGACTGGTTTATTACTAGAATATAGAAAGTTCTCGTATCTTGTTCCTGTTCTGTTTAGTCACATTTCATCCGTTAAAGCGTCGTTAGCAACGACGAGTATCGATGGGGGAAGATAATATTGGATGGACCACTGCCGGACGTGACCACGCCCACATAGTTTATGTTCACATCCAAGTTAGCAGTCATTACGTGATCTAAACCGGAAGTGATGGAAATGCCTTAGTAATAAAAACATTGCTATTAAATGATCATATAAGCCAGTGTTTCCCAATCCAGGTCCTCGGGACCCCCTGCCCTGCATGTCTTAGATGTGTTCCTACTCCAACACACCTGATTCAAATGAATAAACCTCCTCATCCAGTCAATCTAAAACATGCAGGGCATGTTTTAGGCATATATATATATATATATATATATATATATATATATATATATATATATATATATATATATATATATATATATATATATATATATATAATTCCTCTCTTTTCCACCTAAGCCTCTCTAAAAGTTAAACTGCGGTATAAAGTGATTGTAGCCTGACTTTTCATTTAGAAAAATTGAACTTCCTGGGGGACACATTTCGGGACTCTTGACAGTTAGCATGTTAGCAAGTTGCTGATAACATTCTGGAACTCTTTGGCTAACATGCCCGTTAAATGATTAGCTCAGAGTTCGGTAAGTGTTTGGAGTTTTTTAAACCGTCTCTGTCTGAGGATGTTTTCGTCTGTCTGGAACTTTATCAAACGCCACAAACGGAAATTTATTTTTACCGGAGCTGTAGTTGGAGGTAAGGGTTCTTCATGTTAGCCATTAAGCTAGTACTACAGGTCAAGCTACTCTCCAGTCAAAGTTGGGCTTCGTCTTAGTAAAGCTCGTGCATCTCCAGATATATTTATAGAGCGTCGAAGAAACGCGGGGAAAGTTAGTTTAATTCGGTTTTCTTCAGCCAAAGTGATGCGGCAGCAAAGTTTCTAATAACTTGATTGTTTCCTCAGGCAGTTGTTATCAGTACATGGCCTGCTGGTCGAAACTCACTTCATTCTACTTCACTAAAAGTGTGAAGGTTTATTTTTGTGAAGATTTGCTTCTATGAGCAGAATGATTTGTATGAACGGGCATGATGGCTGCAGTATTCTGCTTTAATGACAGTGACAGGTGGTCCGGGCTCAAGCAGCCGCTGACAGGTGGCTGATGCTCACCTGTCTGCGGAGCTTCATGGAAGCTACAGCTTAGCATCACTCTGGAGGAATTTCTGGTTAATAAACCTCACGCTCCACAGCCTTTCTGTCCACATCCATCCATCATCCATCCATCATCCATCCATCCATCCATCCATCCATCATCCATCCATCCATCATCCATCCATCATCCATCCATCCATCCATCATCCATCCATCCATCCATCCATCCATCCATCATCCATCCATCATCCATCATCCATCCATCATCCATCCATCCATCCATCCATCCATCATCCATCCATCCATCATCCATCCATCATCCATCCATCCATCCATCATCCATCCATCCATCATCCATCCATCATCCATCCATCCATCCATCATCCATCCATCCATCATCCATCCATCCATCCATCCATCATCCATCCATCATCCATCCACCATCCATCCATCCATCATCCATCCATCCATCCATCCATCATCCATCCATCCACCATCCATCCATCCATCATACATCCATCAATCCATCATCCATCATACATCCATCCATCCATCCATCCATCCATCCATTCATTCATTCATCCATCCATCCATCCATCCATCATCCATCCATCCATCATCCATCATACATCCATCCATCCATCCATCAATCCATCATCCATCATACATCCATCATACATCCATCCATCCCTCCATCCAACCATCTAACCATCCTTCCTTCCTTCCTGTGTGGAGCTTCTTGTGATTTGATTCGTGTCTCTGTAAACTTCCAGCCTGTCTTGATCGTCACCACGCTGCCCAGGTGGTTAGTTTTTCTAACCCTTTTCTTATTTACATGCTCTGGATGTAGATTAAACTCGGATGTATCACTTGTGCCCTTTGTTATTTATTTTTCAGGGGTTTCTGTTCAGTCCTAGTCCTGAATTACATTAGTGGTTCACTGTTAAAACATGCACCAAACCTTAAGTTTTTCTTTTTAAAGCGGATGAAATGGGACTGATGTGATCTGGTTCTGTGTTTTTTGTGTTGGTGCTTGGTCAGGAGTCTATGTCCTGGGTAAATATGCCCAGAAGAAGATCAAGGAGATCCAGGAGAAGGAGGCCACGGAGTACATGGCTCAGGCCAGGAGGCAGTTCCACTTTGAGAGCAACCAGAGGACCTGCAACATGACGGGTAGGATGTCCAGACCGGTTTCTGGTACCAGCTTCAGGAAGATGATGAATGACAAGGCGGTGTTTGTGTTTCAGTGTTGTCGATGCTTCCTCCGCTCAGAGAGGCCATCATCGCCCAGCTGAACTCAGAGAGCCTCACAGACCTCCTCAAGACTAAGTGAGGCATCTAATTTATTCCAGTTGTCCACAATACAGAAGAAAAACATGCTTCTAAAAAACAGTTCGACATAAATAACACAGACAAGAAAGACAAGCATTTTTTGTCAGAAAAGAGAAGACAGTTAAAAAAAAGCATAACTTCCATCCTTCATTCTCATCGGGTTAAAATTCACCATAAATAAGAGGCAGGATGAAACAGAAGAACATTATCAGGTTAGACTGTTCAGTAAAACTACACCGCATGTTTCATTCCTCTCATCTGTGACGTTTAGAGGATAAAGAATCCTTAGTTAAATCTGGGTTTAGTTTAGAAATACCTTCACCTGCAAATAAAGACTTTTCTTAGTAAAATCTATTTGTTTACTAAGTATTTATCATCATTTTCTAACCTGAGTTTTGCAGAAGTTTCATATGTTGCAGAGAAAATGTTTCTCTAAATAAATCCACTACCTCTGACCTCCTACCTAAACTCGGTTTTCTTGCTGTATCTGTGAGCCTGTAAATGAAACTTTGCTGATCTCTTTGTAACTGATGAAGTGTAGCAGCACTCTGTCTGTCCTTCACTCCGTCCCACAGACCAGCCAATAAACTGGACATCTGGGAGGATCTGAAGATCATCAGTGAGTTTTACTTTTGTAAACACCAAACTTTTTCATCTGAGACTAAATACATGACGATAACCTTCTTTTTTTCCGGTATTTTCAGGTTTTACTCGGACCACTGTGGCAGTCTATAGCACCTGCATGCTGGTGGTCCTCCTGAGAGTCCAGCTCAACATCATCGGAGGATATTTGTACCTGGATAACTCTGCTGGGAAGAGTGCAACGGTAAGACATCAACCCTCTAAGATGGCGATTTACTCATTAACCAGTCCTCTAAAGATGGAGATTTACTCATTAACCAGCCCTCTATAAATGGAGATTTACCCATTAACCAGTCCTCTATAGATGGAGATTTACTCATTAACCAGTCCTCTATAGATGGAGATTTACTCATTAACCAGTCCTCTATAGATGGAGATTTACTCATTAACCAGTCCTCTATAGATGGAGATTTACTCATTAACCAGTCCTCTATAGATGGAGATTTACTCATTAACCAGTCCTCTATAGATGGAGATTTACTCATTAACCAGTCCTCTATAGATGGAGATTTACTCATTAACCAGCCCTCTATAGATGGAGATTTACTCATTAACCAGCCCTCTATAGATGGAGATTTACTCATTAACCAGCCCTCTATAGATGGAGATTTACTCATTAACCAGTCCTCTATAGATGGAGATTTACTCATTAACCAGCCCTCTATAGATGGAGATTTACTCATTAACCAGTCCTCTATAGATGGAGATTTACTCATTAACCAGCCCTCTATAGATGGAGATTTACTCATTAACCAGCCCTCTATAGATGGAGATTTACTCATTAACCAGCCCTCTATAGATGGAGATTTACTCATTAACCAGCCCTCTATAGATGGAGATTTACTCATTAACCAGTCCTCTATAGATGGAGATTTACTCATTAACCAGCCCTCTATAGATGGAGATTTACTCATTAACCAGTCCTCTATAGATGGAGATTTACTCATTAACCAGCCCTCTATAGATGGAGATTTACTCATTAACCAGCCCTCTATAGATGGAGATTTACTCATTAACCAGTCCTCTATAGATAGAGATTTACTCATTAACCAGCCCTCTATAGATAGAGATTTACTCATTAACCAGCCCTCTATAGATGGAGATTTACTCATTAACCAGCCCTCTATAGATGGAGATTTACTCATTAACCAGCCCTCTATAGATGGAGATTTACTCATTAACCAGCCCTCTATAGATGGAGATTTACTCATTAACCAGCCCTCTATAGATGGAGATTTGCTCATTAACCAGCCCTCTATAGATGGAGATTTACTCATTAACCAGCCCTCTATAGATGGAGATTTACTCATTAACCAGCCCTCTATAGATGGAGATTTGCTCATTAACCAGCCCTCTATAGATGGAGATTTACTCATTAACCAGCCCTCTATAGATGGAGATTTACTCATTAACCAGCCCTCTATAGATGGAGATTTACTCATTAACCAGCCCTCTATAGATGGAGATTTACTCATTAACCAGTCCTCTATAGATGGAGATTTACTCATTAACCAGCCCTCTATAGATGGAGATTTACTCATTAACCAGCCCTCTATAGATGGAGATTTACTCATTAACCAGCCCTCTATAGATGGAGATTTACTCATTAACCAGTCCTCTATAGATGGAGATTTACTCATTAACCAGTCCTCTATAGATGGAGATTTACTCATTAACCAGCCCTCTATAGATGGAGATTTACTCATTAACCAGCCCTCTATAGATGGAGATTTACTCATTAACCAGCCCTCTATAGATGGAGATTTACTCATTAACCAGCCCTCTATAGATGGAGATTTACTCATTAACCAGCCCTCTATAGATGGAGATTTACTCATTAACCAGCCCTCTATAGATGGAGATTTACTCATTAACCAGCCCTCTATAGATGGAGATTTACTCATTAACCAGCCCTCTATAGATGGAGATTTACTCATTAACCAGCCCAGACTGGCTCACATCGGATATTTCTGTGTTTCTGGTTGTTTAGTGAAGACTCAGAAATGTCCCCTCATACTTTGTGTCCTTTCTCAGGCTCCTTTGGCTCCTCCAGATGTCCAACAACAGTACCTGTCTAGCATCCAGCACCTGCTTGGAGACGGTATGAACCCACCATGAAGACCAGGTTGTAGACCATGTGGATCGGATCTGAGTCTTTGTGTCTCTGCAGGTCTGACTGAGCTGATGACGGTGGTGAAGAAGGCCGTCCAGAACTCCTTGGGCAGGTTTGTGTTCCTTTTAAAAGTTCCTGTTAAACCAACTTTTTGGGAACACAACATGGTTCCGGGAACTGATGTGGTTCCTGTCGACCTGCAGCATTTCTCTGAAGCAGACCCTGTCTCTGCTGGATCTGGAGCAGCAGCTGATCTGGATCAGATCGGAGGTGGAGGCCGCCTCCGATCACCCGCTGTCCTGGTACATGATGGCGGACGACGAGAATGCGCTCGCCAACCAGGCGTGTGGATTAACGGAGAATGACGTGATGACCATCAGACTGCTGAATGAGACTCGGGACATGTTGGACAGGTGAGCCCATCACACCTGGGCAGGTAAATGTTGCTCTCTGTGCAGATTTTACATGGTTCTGTTTGTTCTTCAGTCCAGACTTCCCCACTGTCCTCAACACCTGTCTGAACCGAGGTTTCTCTCGTCTCCTTGACAACCTGGCCGAGTTCTTCCGTCCTCCCCCAGGTGACTCAACGCCCAGCTCCACACCTGACAGGTAAGTTTGTTTAACCCTTATGTCCCGTTTTCTACAACGTTTAGGAAGGAAGTTTGTTTCCTCCATGTGTGCTGTATTCCGGCTTCCCGCTGGGGCCCGGAACCAGCAGATTTTCTGTCTCCACATGTGATTTATTCCTCATGTGAACTGAGTAGAGGCTCTGCAGTCCCCGTGGCAGGTAAGACAGGAGATTTAAAAACGTAGAAAGAAATAAAAAAACATTAACTTCACCTGTACAGGTTTTAGTGGATTTTAGCTTCATTCAGGTACCAGACAGGAAGCTGAAAATGAAATTAGATTATACTTTATTTAATTACAATGTTGTAGTAGGTTTTTTTTTATTAAAACAATAATTAATTAGAAGATGAAGCAGATAACTTGTTCTGAAGGGAGATGGCGGCTGCAGGAATGATCTCCACTATCTTTGTCTTTCATTGGACCTGACGAAGCCTCACACTGAACACACTGTTGTTCCCTCACTGTTTAGAGGGTGTGAAGAGTCAGTACAGAACCAGGACCAGAATAATCCCCAGCACAGAACCAGGACCAGAATAATCCCCAGCACAGACCCAGGACCAGAATTATCCCCAGTACAGAACCAGGACCAGAATTATCCCCAGCACAGAACCAGGACCAGAATTATCCCCAGCACAGACCCAGGACCAGAATTATCCCCAGTACAGAACCAGGACCAGAATAATCCCCAGCACAGACCCAGGACCAGAATTATCCCCAGTACAGAACCAGGACCAGAATAATCCCCAGCACAGAACCAGGACCAGAATAATCCCCAGCACAGACCCAGGACCAGAATTATCCCCAGTACAGAACCAGGACCAGAATTATCCCCAGCACAGAACCAGGACCAGAATTATCCCCAGCACAGACCCAGGACCAGAATTATCCCCAGTACAGAACCAGGACCAGAATTATCCCCAGTACAGAACCAGGACCAGAATTATCCCCAGCACAGAAACAGGACCAGAATTGTCCCCAGTACAGAACCAGGACCAGAATTATCCCCAGCACAGAACCAGGACCAGAATTGTCCCCAGTACAGAACCAGGACCAGAATTATCCCCAGCACAGAACCAGGACCAGAATTATCCCCAGCACAGACCCAGGACCAGAATTATCCCCAGTACAGAACCAGGACCAGAATTGTCCCCAGCACAGAACCAGGACCAGAATTGTCCCCAGCACAGAACCAGGACCAGAATTGTCCCCAGCACAGAACCAGGACCAGAATTGTCCCCAGCACAGAACCAGGACCAGAATTATCCCCAGCACAGAACCAAGACCAGAATTGTCCCCAGTACAGAACCAGGACCAGAATTATCCCCAGCACAGAACCAGGACCAGAATTGTCCCCAGCACAGAACCAGGACCAGAATTATCCCCAGTACAGAACCAGGACCAGAATTATCCCGAGCACAGAACCAGGACCAGAATTGTCCCCAGCACAGAACCAGGACCAGAATTATCCCCAGCACAGAACCAGGACCAGAATTGTCCCCAGCACAGAACCAGGACCAGAATTGTCCCCAGCACAGAACCAGGACCAGAATTATCCCCAGTACAGAACCAGAACCAGAATTATCCCCAGCACAGACCCAGGACCAGAATTATCCCCAGCACAGAACCAGGACCAGAATTGTCCCCAGCACAGAACCAGGACCAGAATTGTCCCCAGCACAGAACCAGGACCAGAATTATCCCCAGTACAGAACCAGAACCAGAATTATCCCCAGCACAGACCCAGGACCAGAATTATCCCCAGCACAGACCCAGGACCAGAATTATCCCCAGCACAGAACCAGGACCAGAATAATCCCCAGCACAGAACCAGGACCAGAATAATCCCCAGCACAGACCCAGGACCAGAATTATCCCCAGTACAGAACCAGGACCAGAATTATCCCCAGCACAGAACCAGGACCAGAATTATCCCCAGCACAGACCCAGGACCAGAATTATCCCCAGTACAGAACCAGGACCAGAATTATCCCCAGTACAGAACCAGGACCAGAATTATCCCCAGCACAGAACCAGGACCAGAATTGTCCCCAGTACAGAACCAGGACCAGAATTATCCCCAGCACAGAACCAGGACCAGAATTGTCCCCAGTACAGAACCAGGACCAGAATTATCCCCAGCACAGAACCAGGACCAGAATTATCCCCAGCACGGACCCAGGACCAGAATTATCCCCAGCACAGAACCAGGACCAGAATTGTCCCCAGCACAGAACCAGGACCAGAATTGTCCCCAGCACAGAACCAGGACCAGAATTGTCCCCAGCACAGAACCAGGACCAGAATTGTCCCCAGCACAGAACCAGGACCAGAATTATCCCCAGCACAGAACCAAGACCAGAATTGTCCCCAGTACAGAACCAGGACCAGAATTATCCCCAGCACAGAACCAGGACCAGAATTGTCCCCAGCACAGAACCAGGACCAGAATTATCCCCAGTACAGAACCAGGACCAGAATTATCCCGAGCACAGAACCAGGACCAGAATTGTCCCCAGCACAGAACCAGGACCAGAATTATCCCCAGCACAGAACCAGGACCAGAATTGTCCCCAGCACAGAACCAGGACCAGAATTGTCCCCAGCACAGAACCAGGACCAGAATTATCCCCAGTACAGAACCAGAACCAGAATTATCCCCAGCACAGACCCAGGACCAGAATTATCCCCAGCACAGAACCAGGACCAGAATTGTCCCCAGCACAGAACCAGGACCAGAATTGTCCCCAGCACAGAACCAGGACCAGAATTATCCCCAGTACAGAACCAGAACCAGAATTATCCCCAGCACAGACCCAGGACCAGAATTATCCCCAGTACAGAACCAGGACCAGAATTATCCCCAGCACAGAACCAGGACCAGAATTATCCCCAGTACAGAACCAGGACCAGAATTGTCCCCAGTACAGAACCAGGACCAGAATTATCCCCAGCACAGAACCAGGACCAGAATTGTCCCCAGTACAGAACCAGGACCAGAATTATCCCCAGTACAGAACCAGGACCAGAATTATCCCCAGCACAGAACCAGGACCAGAATTGTCCCCAGTACAGAACCAGGACCAGAATTGTCCCCAGCACAGAACCAGGACCAGAATTGTCCCCAGCACAGAACCAGGACCAGAATTATCCCCAGTACAGAACCAGAACCAGAATTATCCCCAGCACAGACCCAGGACCAGAATTATCCCCAGTACAGAACCAGGACCAGAATTATCCCCAGCACAGAACCAGGACCAGAATTATCCCCAGCACAGAACCAGGACCAGAATTGTCCCCAGTACAGAACCAGGACCAGAATTATCCCCAGCACAGAACCAGGACCAGAATTGTCCCCAGCACAGAACCAGGACCAGAATTGTCCCCAGTACAGAACCAGGACCAGAATTATCCCCAGCACAGAACCAGGACCAGAATTGTCCCCAGTACAGAACCAGGACCAGAATTGTCCCCAGTACAGAACCAGGACCAGAATTATC
Organism: Melanotaenia boesemani; assembly: GCF_017639745.1. Taxonomy (NCBI): domain Eukaryota; kingdom Metazoa; phylum Chordata; class Actinopteri; order Atheriniformes; family Melanotaeniidae; genus Melanotaenia; species Melanotaenia boesemani. The sequence continues at coordinate 28,449,200 of NC_055703.1, read as the reverse complement.
CCCAGCACAGACCCAGGACCAGAATTATCCCCAGCACAGAACCAGGACCAGAATTGTCCCCAGCACAGAACCAGGACCAGAATTATCCCCAGCACAGAACCAAGACCAGAATTGTCCCCAGCACAGAACCAGGACCAGAATTATCCCCAGCACAGAACCAGGACCAGAATTGTCCCCAGCACAGAACCAGGACCAGAATTATCCCCAGCACAGAACCAGGACCAGAATTGTCCCCAGCACAGAACCAGGACCAGAATTATCCCCAGCACAGAACCAGGACCAGAATTATCCCCAGCACAGAACCAGGACCAGAATTATCCCCAGCACAGAACCAGGACCAGAATTGTCCCCAGCACAGAACCAGGACCAGAATTGTCCCCAGCACAGAACCAGGACCAGAATTGTCCCCAGCACAGAACCAGGACCAGAATTGTCCCCAGCACAGAACCAGGACCAGAATTATCCCCAGTACAGAACCAGGACCAGAATTATCCCCAGCACAGACCCAGGACCAGAATAGTCCCCAGCACAGAACCAGGACCAGAATTGTCCCCAGCACAGAACCAGGACCAGAATTATCCCCAGTACAGAACCAGGACCAGAATTATCCCCAGCACAGACCCAGGACCAGAATTATCCCCATTACAGAACCAGGACCAGAATTATCCCCATTACAGAACCAGGACCAGAATTATCCCCAGTATAGAACCAGGACCAGAATTATCCCCAGTACAGAACCAGGACCAGAATTGTCCCCAGTACAGAACCAGGACCAGAATTAGCCCCAGCACAGAACCAGAGTCATGAAGACTTTACTAACATTAGGTTGGCAAAAGCCCCTCCCACTGACCTCTACGTGACCTTTTGCGCCACCCTGGCATTGTTGTTTAATACATAGCTGATTAAATTTGAACTAAAATGACTGTAACATGTTAGTTTGGTCCTTTTATACCCAGAATGACTGAAGCTGTGACGAAATCCCAGAAATCTTCATTAAACTCACAGGAAGCCAGAAAGCCAGTCACGCCACACCCGCTGATACAGAGCGGGACAAATCTATAGCTTCTAAAGATGAGTAGACGTGGTGATGTGGAGGACCGTCCATGTCCATTCATGTCCATCACTAAACTTGTGTGATTAGTCTGTCTGCAGTGAGGCTTCCGCTGGCCAAGATAATCCCCATCATCAACGGCCAGATCAACTGCATCTGCAGCGAGACCCCCGGACACTTCCTCCAGGTACCGACCACATCCCATCAATAATTCGGCCATGTTGTTTCCAGCTCTTCCACCAATAAACTGCTGGAAGCAGCAAACGATTGAGCTGATCTCTGTCTCTGCTTCATCACATTTAACCCAGTTCATGTCCGAGTCCTGAAAACCATCTGGAACTAACATCTGGTTTTCCTCCTGGTTTCTCGTCTTCTCTTCCAGGACCTGCTGATGAACGATCAGGTGAAGGAGTTCGCCGCCAACGTCTACGAAACCTTTAGCACGCCGCAGGAGCTGCAGAAATAGCCACCTGCACGGACGGAGACGAGGATGACCGGTGAGACGGCAGCGTCCTCTGAGACGAGGACACTCCGAGGAAGACGTTCCCGACAGCATGAAGACAATAACCTGACCGTGACTGTGGTGCATCATGGGAACTGGAGTCCTGGAAAACATTCTGAAGAAGTTTATTTCCCTCAGGGACATCTTGAGATGGAATGAGATGGAAAGAGAGGAAGTCACTTCCTGTCCAGCTCGTTTTTACCTTTTCAAATATGAAGCTCAGACATTCAAAATTAATCTGTATTTAAGGACATTTATCCTCTTTATCGGCCGTTTCCCATCGTTTGCCAGACAATTCTAGTTGTTTATTGCCCGTTTTCTGTACATTATCTGCGGTTTTCCCACATTAATCAGCCATTCCCAGTCGTTTATCGGCCTCTTCCCGGTGTGTACCATCTGTTTTCCTGTCTGAATCCTGTACTTCCTGCTCTGTCCACACGGCGTCGCTGTTCTCTGCAGTGTTTCTTCTGCAGCCTCTACGTGTTTCTTCCTGAGTTTTGTATTTTCTTCACTTCAACTCCAGTTTTCTCTGACTGAAGTGATTCCTCTGACCTTTAACATCTGGGGCAGTCCCATGAATGTCCTGCAGGTCTCAGTCCTCAATCCACCATATTTGCGTATTTCCAGATTCCCCCTCCATGGAAGGATGAGGGGGTCCAGAGGTCTGGGGTTTTATCTGACGGCTCGTCTGAAGGCTCCTGGTTTTACGTTAACCTCTGCTGGGATGTATGAACACAGCTCTGCGTGGAACATGGAGGCACGGATCTGCTGAAAGCTGGTCCCAGTGGTTTCTGGTCAGCTGGAAGCTTCTGGCTTGCTCTGACGGACCCGCCAGGTTTCTGATGAACGTCCAGAATTCCACACAGAAAACTGGAATCAGCTGAACGACCAATGAAATGTACGTTTATAACAAATCCTAAAGAAAATAAATCTAAAATAAGATTTTATTTTGTCTTTATGTTGTGTGTAGACCCAGACCACTGATGATAGACTTGCTCTGGACAGGTGTGTTTTTCATGTAACTCGGGCCGGAACAAGGCTCCTAACTCGGGGGATGAACCAGAGTTGGTGGAAAACCGGTTCAAACCGGATCTTTAGGCTTTGTCACAGACAGCATTTGTTCTTGTGTCTTTAGTTTCAGACCGTCGGACCACGTTGAAGGCGTTCCATCACAGACAGGAAGTGATTTTACCAACAGGAAGTTGAACTGATCCTGGTTCTCATGGATTGCTGCACTGCGCCGGGAAGAACGTCTCCATGGTGGGAAAAATCTGTGGAAATCCTTTAAATAGAGAATTAGTTATTGATTAATAAGATAAATAAAACGAAGCCTGAGACAGAGGTTCCACTGAGTAAAAGGTGATTTAATGGAAAGTTCATCTGGAGAACATCTGAGCTGTTTTCCTGGTTGACGATGACTCAGCATGACTTCATCTTCTCTCCTGACCAGCTGAGGTCCAACCATATAAGGAAGCAGGGGGTCACATGACTTCATTAACATGATCCAGCTGTGAGTCATCCTGAAGTCCAGCTTGTTTATGGCTTTTCCCGCCTCCTCCTTCATCTGAGCTGAGCTCCACCATGACCCGATCGAAAGTCCACATGTTGGTTCAAACAGTTAAGGGATAAACGTGTTCTAAACATGTTACTCACATGACGGATCACATGAGCCATCAGCTGATTCTGCCTGACAGAAGAACACGGTGATGAGCTCATTCATGGATCCTGCCAAGGTTTTTCTTTTTAATGTAAAAAGAGATGAATAATATGAAAGATGGAACCTGGAAAACAACGACCAATCATATATATATATATATATATACATATATAGGCAAGGCAAGGCAAGGCAGTTTATTTGTATAGCACATTTCATGTACAGGACAATTCAAAGTGCTTTACATAAAACAAAGACATTACAGATATTTAGAATAGTAAAAGGCATTAACACATAATCAACACATAATCACAATAAAATAATAAATTACATTAAAATGATTAAAAGCAAGATAAGTTAAAAAAAGTTACCGTGCAGATTTCATGCATAGACATGAGAAAAGAAAAGTTTTTAACCTGGATTTAAAAATGTCTACATTTGGGGAAAGTTTAATCTCCACTGGCAGTTTGTTCCATTTGTTTGCAGCATAACAGCTAAATGCTGCTTCTCCATGTTTAGTCTGGACTCTGGTCTGGACTCTGGTCTGGACTCTGGTCTGGACTAGTTGACCAGAGTCTTTGGATCTAAGAGCTCTGCTAGGTTTATATTCTCTGAACATATCACAGGTGTATTCTGGGCCTAAACCGTTCTGGGATTTGTAAATGATCAGAAGGGTTTTAAAATCTATTCTGTGACTGACTGGAAGCCAGTGTAAAGATTTCAAAACTGGTGTGATGTGTTCAGATCTCTTAGTCCTGGTTAAAACTCTAGCAGCAGCGTTCTGGATGAGCTGCAGATGTTTAATGCTCTTTTTAGGAAGTCCTGTTAAAAGACCATTACAGTAATCCAGTCTACTGGAGATGAATGCATGGATGAGTTTCTCATGGTCTTTCTGGGAGACTAAACTTTTAATCCTGTTGATGTTTCTGAGCTGGTAAAAAGCTTCTTAGTGAAGCTTTGATGTGGATGCTGAAAGTCAGGTCTGAGTCTATCAACACTCCCAGGTTACGAACTTGGTTGGTAATTTTAAGAGCCCGAGTCTCCAGGTGTTTGCCAATGCTGACCCTCTTCTCTTTGCTACCAAACAGAATAATCTCAGTTTTGTCTTCATTTAATTGTAGGAAATTCTCCCTCATCCAGGTGTTTATTTGCTCCAGACACTGACACAATAAGTCTATTGGACTGCAGTCATCTGGTGACAGAGACACATAAAGTTGTGTATCATCAGCATAACTTTGATAATTAATACTATAGTTCTGTAATATTTGACCCAAAGGGAGCAGATACAAGTTGAACAGAAGAGGTCCAAGGACTGACCCCTGGGGGACTCCACAAGTCATGGCCACTCGCTCGGATTCATAGCTGCCGATCGTAACAAAATAACTCCGGCCTTCTAAACAGGACCTGAACCAGTTAAGGACCGCTCCAGAAAGTCCAACCCAGTTTTCCAGCCTATGCAACAGGATTCTGTGATCTACAGTATCAAACGCAGCACTGAGATCCAACAGAACCAGGACTGATACTTGACTAGAATCGGTATTCAACCTAATGTCATTTAACACTTTGACCAGAGCTGTTTCAGGGCTGTGATGAGGTCGGAAGCCGGACTGAAATTTATCAAGATTTCCACTTTCATTTAAAAAGTCATGAAGCTGGTGAAATACAACTTTTTCAATAATCTTGGAAATAAAAGAGGTTAGAGACGGTCTATAGTTGTTCATTATAGAGGCGTCTAGAGTCCTTTTCTTTAGGAGGCTTAATAGCAGCTATCTTTAGTGACTTGGGTAAAATGCCTGATGCCAGTGAGCTGTTAACTATCAGTAGGAGATCACTTTCTACTGAGGTAAAAACTGGTTTTAAAAAGTCGGATGGGATCATGTCCAGAGTGCATGTTGTTGATTTCAGATGCCAAACTGTTTCTTGTAGGACTTTTAAATTCACCATTTTAAATTGCGACATAACATCAGAATTATTTCCGGGTTTTAGACACAGACTAGTTTTCTTGTTTGACTGTGTGGAATTAATATTTTGCCTAATTGTTTTAATTTTTTGGCTAAAAAAGTTTGCAAATTGGTTTTATTTCTCAGTGGAAAGGAGCTCAGGGCTTATCTGTGTAGGAGGATCAAAGTGCTTTACATAAAACAAAGATATTACGGATATTTAGAAATAGTAAAAGGCATCAACACATAATCACAATAAAATAATAAGTTACATTAAAATGATTAAAAGCAAGATAAGTTAAAAAAAGTTACTGTGCAGATTTCATGCATAGACGCATGAGAAAAGAAATGTTTTTAACCTGGATTTAAAAATGTCTACATTTGGTGAAAGTTTAATCTCCACTGGCAGTTTGTTCCACTTCCTGTTTATATGTAGCCGAGTCATGGTTGGCTCTGGTTGCAGGGTAGCTAAATGTTTATATCTAGCCGAGTCATGGTTGGCTCTGGTTGCAGGGTAGCTAAATGTTTATATCTAGCCGAGTCATGGTTTGCTTTGGTTGCAGGGTAGCTAAATGTTTATATCTAGCCGAGTCATGGTTGGCTCTGGTTGCAGGGTAGCTAAATGCTGATATGAGTCATGGTTGACTCAGACTCTGAGATCATCTGGTTCTCTCTGATTTTTCATTTAATCTCAGTCTTTATCACCTCCACCCTTCTTTCATACCTCTGTCATCACTTCATTCCTCGTGGACACTGGCAACATAATGATCCAGTATCAGGTTGTATCTACATTTTTGATTCCCTCTGAACACCAGGCAGCAATCTGTGTTCTGGAATTTGATTGGTTGAGAGCTGTCAGGCCTCATTACTTTATATTGCAGAGGTCTGCTGATTGGATGCGGAGAGAAAAGACTCATTAGGAATTCATGAAGCTCCAAGCTGAGGTCACACTGCTGATCAGAAGGGTGATGTCATCTCATCTACCAAAACTATCATTTTCATACAAAACAGACATGTCAGAACACACCTTTCCCACAGCGAGAATGGGAGGAGTTCCTGTCTGCATCGCAGATTTATTCATCTGGTGTCATGAAAAGTGGGAACTGGGCTCTGTTTTTCTCGTACATGATCCATTTATGCCTAGTTCTGGTGTGGGTTCTTGCTTTAGTCCTGAGAGAATCCGTTTTTCCATGTATTTTCGTTACAGCGTGCTTCCTCTGATGGTAGCCAGGAAGATCACATTTCACCCCGTTTCTTCTGCCTCTTTACATGTAGGTAGGAACATGATGAAGAGACAAACATCTTTGGGTGAAGATGTGGCACCAGGTATCAATCCCAGGAACATTATTAGGATCTTGGGGATCTTTATATCAAATACATCCTCACAAGTCTTAAGAATCCTGTCCCACAGTGGTTGAAGTTTAGTACTTGATGTAAAGCCATGTGAGAAAGCAGGAATGAATGTCCATCCCTCCAGATTCCCTCCGGCCTTCAGGTTTGGTGGAAGATTGTCGTGTTTTACACGTAGAAAACCGAGCAGACAGCTGGAGGATGTCCTGCTCCCATTTTTATTTAACATACAAAGAATTTAGAACATTTTACTTCTGTGAACTCTTCTACAAGCCCTTCATCGCAGAGTGGACCAGCTGTTATTCTTCATCGCATTAGTTCCCTCACCTGGATCAACGTGGTTCTTCTCGCTGCTGCTAGCTTGAACCAGGTCCATATTGTTAGCTTTCGTCATTTAAGCACTTTAGTCTGGGTTACCTCTCCTACATGTACAGCACTTTGTTCAACATGTTTTTAAATGTGTTTATAAAGTTTACTAAAAAGTCTACTTATCCCCAAAGAAGTGTGAGTGACCTCCAGAGATTTGATAAGCTGTGACGGCTTTGTGATGAAATGCACTGGCGATGCAGAAATGCAGCGCTGCATCGAGATGAAATGACTCGTAGTTACATGAGACGAGCTGGAAAGGAATTATGTTGTAATCCGGATCAGGTTTCTGTACCGGCTAAGAAGAGGGGAGGAAAAAGACTAAAGCTGCTGGGAAACTGTAAACACTGCACACACGCTGAGTCATGCTGAGTGGCATTTCTGCTGTGTTTACCATGACTCAGCACGTCTGTCAGTCCTTACCATGACTCGGCTTGTCTGCCTGGTTTCCTACACACAGTTTAGGTCATTAAACTCCTGTCATCGTCCTGTGTCCGTCTCCTGTTGATGAGATCTGGGTCTAAACTGCAGACGACGGCAATTCCCTTCAGAGTTCAGGCCAGAAACCAGAAAGTTTTCTCTTAGTCTGATTCTGAGATAGGAGGGACATGTAAACAGCCAAACAGCTGATATCTCAGGAATCTTTGTCTCCTTCTGAAATCTGCTGGAAAATAAAGAAACAAAGACAGGTCTGAACTCCGCTAAATGGAACGCGGCCCTTCCGCCAGCGTCCCTCTTTCTCTTCCTTTATGTCTGTTCCTCCCTCGCTCGCGCACCACTCTGTCTGTTAGTGGCTGGGAGGTGGATGTCCAGCCTGCGTCGCCATGGCGACAGCCACAAGAACAAGAAGTAATTGGCAGAGCGAGATGGATCCTTTTACAGTGAGTTAGTGATGATCAAGAAGGAAGGATTCACCGAAATCTGGATCCACAAGTTTGTTGGATTCACGAAAATTTGCCAAAATTCTCTAAAACCTGGAAGAAAAATGTATGGAAATTTATGACTAAAGTTCTCTTAAATCTGCAACAAATTAGCTGGAAGCTCTATAAAAAATTAACTGAAATCTAGAACAAAAATTCACTGAAATGTAGAATTGAAATCCAAGACACAAAACTAACTTATATCTGGAGTGGAATTTCAGGCCTGGATGAACGGCACAGAGGCGAGCACTTGGTGGCCGGGCCTTTGCCCATGGGGCCCAGTCGGGCTCATCCTGAAAGGGTGACATGGGTCTCCCCAACAGTGGGCTCACCACCTGCAGGAGGGGCCGTAGAAGTCGGGTGCAGTGTGAGCTGGGCGGCTGCCAGAAGCGTGTACCCTGGTGGTCTCGTCCTCGGCTGCAAAAGCTAGCTCTAGGGACGTGGAATGTCACCTCTCTGGTAGGGAAGGAGCCTGAGCTAGTGTGTGAGGTTGAGTGGTTCCAGCTAGATATAGTTGGACTCACCTCGACACACGGCTTGGGCTCTGAAACCACTGTCCTTGAGAGGGGCTGGACCCTCTTCCATTATGGAGTTGCTCCCGGTGAGAGGCGCCGAGCAGGTGTGGGCATGCTCATTGCCCCCCGACTTGGCGCCTGTATGATGGAGTTTACCCCGGTGGACGAAAGGGTAGCCTCCCTCCGCCTTCAGGTGGGGGGACGGATCCTGACTGTTGTTTGTGCTTATGCACCAAATAACAGTTCAGAGTACCCACCCTTTTTGGAGTCCTTAGAGGGGAGTGTTGGAGAGCACTCCTTCTGGGGACTCCCTCGTTCTGCTGGGGGACTTCAATGCTCACGTGGGCAATGACAGCGAGACTTGGAGGGGTGTGATTGGGAGGAACGGCCCCCCTAATCTGAATCCGAGGGGTGTTTTGTTGCTGGACTTCTGTGCTCGTCATGGATTGTCCATAACGAACACCTTGTTCAGACATAAGAGTGTCCACATGTGCACTTGGCACCAGGACACTCTAGGCTGCAGTTCGATGATCGACTACATGTTCTGGACACTCGGGTGAAGAGAGGGGTGGAGCTGTCAACTGATCACCACCTGGTGGTGAGTTGGCTCAGATGATGGAGGAGGATGCTGGTTAGGCCTGGCAGACCCAAGCGTGTTGTGAGGGTCTGCTGGGAACGTCTGGCAGTGTCCCCTGTCAGAAAGAGTTTCAACTCCCATCTCTGGCAGAGCTTCAACCATGTCCCGGGTGAGGCGGAGGACATTGAGTCCGAATGGGCTGTGTTCCGTGCCTCTATTGTTGAAGCGGCCAGCCGCAGCTGTGGCCATAAGGTCGTCGGTGCCTGTCGTAGCGGTAACCCCCAAACTCGTTGGTGGACACCGGCAGTAAGGGATGCCGTCAAGCTGAAGAAGGAGTCCTATCGGGCCTTTTTGGCCTGTGGGACTCCAGAGGCAGCTGATGGGTATCAGCAGAGCGCAGCTTCGGCGGTTGCTAAGGCAAAAACTCGGGCATGGGAGGAGTTTGGAGAGGCCATGGAGAATGACTTCCGGACAGCTTCAAGGAGATTCTGGTCCATCATCCGGCGGCTCAGGAAGGGAAAGCAGTGCTCCATCAACACTGTGTACAGTGGGAATGGGGGGCTGCTGACCTCGACTCGGGACGTTGTGAGGCGGTGGAGGGAATACTTCGAAGACCTTCTCAGTCCCACCAACATGTCTTCCGATGAGGAAGCAGAGTCTGGGTTGGCTGGTGTTGGCTCTCCCATCTCTGGGGCTGAGGTTGGTGAGGTGGTTAAAAAGCTCCTCGGTGGCAAGGCCCCGGGGGTGGATGAGGTCCGCTCAGAGTTCCTTAAGGCTCTGGATGCTGTAGGGCTGCCTTGGCTGACATGCCTCTGCAGCATCGCATGGACATCGGGGACAGTTCCCCTGGACTGGGAGACTGGGGTGGTGGTCCCCGTCTTCAAAAATGGGGACTGGAGGGTGTGCTCCAACTACAGGGGGATCACACTCCTCAGCCTCCCCGGTAAGGTTTATTCAGGGGTGCTGGAGAGGAGGATCCGTCGGATAGGTGAACCTCAGATTGAGGAGGAGCAGCGTGGTTTTCATCCCGGTTGTGGAACAGTGGACCAGCTCTACATCCTCTTCAGGGTCTCTGAGGGGGCATGGAAGTTTGCCCAACCAATCTACATGTGCTTTGTGGACTTGGAAAAGGCATTCGACCGTGTGCCCCGGGGACTCCTGTGGGGGGTACTCCGGGACTGCCGGACCCGCTTGAACGAGCTGTCCGGTCCCTATACGACCGGTGTCAGAGCTTGGTCCACATCGCCGGCAGTAAACCAGAATCGTTTCCAGTACGGGTTGGTCTCCGCCAAGACTGTCCACTGTCACCGATTCTGTTCATAACTTTTATGGACAGAATTTCTAGGTGCAGCCGAAGTGTTGGGGGGGGTTCGATTTGGTGGCCTCAGGATTGGGTCTCTGCTCTTTGCAGATGATGTGGTTCTGTTGGCTTCATCGGGTCGTGATCTTCAGCTCTCACTGGAGCGATTCGCAGCCGAGTGTGAAGCAGCTGGGATGAGAATCAGCACCTCCAAGTCCGAGACCATGGTCCTCAGCCAGAAAAGGGTGGCATGCTCTCTCTGGGTCGGCAGTGAGGTCCTGCCCCAAGTGGAGGAGTTCACGTATCTCGGGGTCTTGTTCAGGAGTGAGGGAAGGATGGAGGGAGATGGACAGGCTGATCGGTGCGGCGTCTGCAGTGATGTGGACTCTGCATCGGTCTGTCGTGGTGAAGAAGGAGCTGAGCCAAAAGGCAAAGCTCTCGATTTACCGGTTGATCTACGTTCCTACCCTCAGAACCGGTGCTGGTATCAGGGTCAGAACTGGAGCTGGTCAGGTATCAGGGTCCGAACCGCCAGTCCAGTATCAGGGTGAGAACCGGAGCCGGTCCGGTACTAGGGTGAGAACCGGAGCCTGTCCAGTATCAGGGTCAGAATCGGTGCCGGTGTGGTATCAGGGTCAGAACTGGAGCCGGTCTGGTATCAGGGTCCGAACCGCCGGTCCAGTATCAGGGTGAGAACCGGAGCCGGTCCAGTATCTGGGTCAGAACTGGAGCCGGTCCGGTATCAGGGTCAGAACCATAGAAAGATGCTGAGTGACCCCTGTGTGCTAAACAGTGATGACTGTCCAGCCTGAAACAGAACCAGAAGCAATGACCCGGTTCACCAGAACCAGCCACCTCACTGTGTGCACGTGTGCGCGCATGTGGAGCTGCTCTCATTATTATCTCAGTTTTAGTCTGAGCTTCCTCACTCTGGTCCTGGTTTCCATGGAAACCTGAAGGGATAAACCTGTAACACCACCACCAGTTAACACCCCAGTTAAATTCTGTTCAGCTTCTTCATCATCTTCATCAAGAAACTACTGGGCAAAGCAAAGCAGCTTTCTGACAGTAAACATCATCATCATCATTATTTCCGGAAGCAGACCTTCATCATGTCGCTCCGGTTTACGGTCGGACATCAGCTGATCCTAACAGGCTACAGTAGTAGAGGGGGGAGGGGGATTCCCGGATATCCCGCCATGATGAAGTAGAAAGTGAAGAAGAGGAGAAGGAGGAAGAGCTGTAGCGCCCTGGAAGGGATGATGTCATCAGTTCCGGGAATAAGATAAAATTTGAATGAAAATGAAATAATAAATTTATAAAGATTAAATATTAACATAAAAAACATGTTAAGAATAAAATATAATTTATTCCAAGTTTTTTATTGAGTTTTTATCCCACAAAACATTTTAACCTTTTAACTGAGTAAATAATAACAATCAAATAATAATTATAGTAATGATAATATAATAATGATAATATAATAATAATTATAGTAATGATAATATAATAATGATAATATAATAATAATTATAGTAATGATAATATAATAATGATAATATAATAATAATTATAGTAATGATAATATAATAATGATAATATAATAATAATTATAGTAATGATAATTATAATATAATAATAATAATTATAATGATAATGTCATAATTATTATAATAATGATAATATCATAATGATAATAATTATAGAAACAGAATCTAGACAATTAAAAATGATTTATTCCTCAAAACAAATTCAATAAATATTTACTACATCACAGCAGATCCCCTCTAGCTGCTTCTGCTCCGTGCGGATCTCAGGATGCCGATGAGCTGAAAACCTGCTTTTTGTTTTAATTCTAAAACAACTTTCACTTTTCTCTGACTGAACTTCCACTTTCTGTCCTCCAGAAACTCCCCGCTTCTCCAGGTCTCAGCCGTTAGAGGAGCTGCAGGAAGGGAGATGGAGGCCGACGACGGCAGCAACCGGAGCAGGTTGCCATGGAGACGGTTTACCTGAAATGCTCACTTCTGCTTCGAAATAAGTTCAGTTTATCTGATATCAGAGTTCAGAGTCTGATTCATCCTGCAGACAGAACGCCCAAGAAAATTTAACTTTCACCTCGACATAAAACCATCTCATTCATCTAGTTTCTACTTTATTCATCTAGTTTCTACTTTATCTAGTTTCTACTTTATTCATCTAGTTTCTACTTTATCTAGTTTCTACTTTATTCATCTAGTTTCTACTTTATTCATCTAGTTTCTACTTTATTCATCTAGTTTCTACTTTATCTAGTTTCTACTTTATTCATCTAGTTTCTACTTTATTCATCTAGTTTCTACTTTATCTAGTTTCTACTTTATTCATCTAGTTTCTACTTTATTCATCTAGTTTCTACTTTATTCATCTAGTTTCTACTTTATCTAGTTTCTACTTTATCTAGTTTCTACTTCATTCATCTAGTTTCTACTTTATCTAGTTTCTACTTTATTCATCTAGTTTCTACTTTATTAGTCTAGTTTCCATTGTCTAGTTTCTACTTTATTAGTCTAGTTTCCATTGTCTAGTTTCTACTTTATCTAGTTTCTACTTTATCTAGTTTCTACTTCATTCATCTAGTTTCTATTTGTCTAGTTTCTACTTTATTCATCTAGTTTCTACTTTATTCATCTAGTTTCTACTTTATTCATCTAGTTTCTACTTTATCTAGTTTCTACTTTATCTAGTTTCTACTTCATTCATCTAGTTTCTACTTTATCTAGTTTCTACTTTATTCATCTAGTTTCTACTTTATTAGTCTAGTTTCCATTGCCTAGTTTCTACTTTATTAGTCTAGTTTCCATTGTCTAGTTTCTACTTTATTCATCTAGTTTCTACTTTGATAAGTTTCTATTCGTCTAGTTCCTACTTTATTCATCTAGTTTCTATTAGTCTAGTTTCTATTTTATTTTTCTAGTTTATGCTTTATTCATCTAGTTTCTATTAGTCTAGTTTCTATTTTATTTTTCTAGTTTATACTTTTTTCATCTAGTTTCGGAGAGTTCATGTCGAGGTGTCCCTGAGTAAGACACCGAACCACTAACTGCTACTGATGGGCCGTGGTTGGCACCTTGCATGTCAGCTTCCGCCATCAGTATATATATTATATTATATTTTATTATGTTATATTATATTATATTACATTATATTATTTTACGTTGCGTTATATTATATTTGTTATATCTTATTATATCCTCCCCTCTCTTTTACTATCCTCTCCTCTCGCTACGTCACATGCTGACTTGAACCCAGAAACAGGAAGCCTGGTCTTTATCCGGGTCTGTGATCAGATGGTATTAATAGTCGCTGGTGACTTCAGTGTGGATCGCCGCCTAGTCCTCATAAACCTTTCATCACCGCTCTGTTTATATGCGTCTGTGTCTTCTTCATATCCAGAAATAAAGATACAAACAAGTCAGCTCTGATTAGCTTCATTCACACATCATCTTTAAAGTTATTGATCTATAGTCAAAGTATTTATACCCAGTGGATTTTAGAGCGAGCTGTTTCCTCATAAAAATTCCTGAACCAGAAGCCAACCTGGAGATGCACACTTTCATAACCTCAGTCTGAAAGGATGGCAACCAATCACTCTGACTGATTAAAGCTCTCATGGTTAATGGTTTTTGCTTCAGTTTTTTATTTCTGGTCTGGGTTCTGGTCTGTGAGTCCAGCCTTTTACTTTCTGTTCCCCCACACCAGGGACCTGTTTCAGTAGAATTCATAGCCAGACATCCAGAAACTACACCTACGCCAGAAGGCAACCTGTACAGGTACGCCGCCAGAAGGCTACCTGTATAAGTACGCCACCAGAAGGCTACCTGTACAGGTACGCCGCCAGAAGGCTACCTGTATAAGTACGCCACCAGAAGGCTACCTGTACAGGTGAAACACCTGTGTGGGAAAACTATATTTATTAAAAGCAACCTGCATGTTGATCAGCTGATGATCTAACATTAGCATGTTCAGCTTTTGTATCCGTTGCTGTAACTTTATTTATTGAAAATGACGATCATGACGACCTACGTCTTTGCTGGCATTTGAATAAAATTGAGCTTGACATTTGTGTTTTATTTTATTTTAGTTTTCTAGTTTTTATTATTTTATTGATTTTATCTTTTTTTTTATCAATTTTGTTTTTTGTTTTTATTTTAATTGTTTTTTTTTTATTGTTTTATTGTGTAGTGTTTTATTTTCCACTGTGGAGTGTTTTTGTTCTATTGTTCAGCACTTTGGGCAACTGCTGTTGCAGAAAATGTGCTAAATAAATAAACTTGAACTTGATCAGTTAAATTATATAACTGAACCGTTAGTTGTTCTTGCTACATAATCAATAAAGAGCAAAGATTATCAGACTGGATAAAAACTGAAAGCTGTTATCCTGACTGTTAGCCTGTTAGCCTAGCTGTTAGCCTGACTGTTAGCCTAGTTGTTAGCCTGACTGTTAGCCTAGCTGTCAGCCTGACTGTTAGCCTGTTAGCCTAGCTGTTAGCCTGACTGTTAGCCTAGTTGTTAGCCTGACTGTTAGCCTGTTAGCCTAGCTGTTAGCCTGACTGTTAGCCTAGCTGTCAGCCTGACTGTTAGCCTGTTAGCCTAGCTGTTATCCTGACTGTTAGCCTAGCTGTTAGCCTGACTGTTAGCCTGTTAGCCTAGCTGTCAGCCTGACTGTTAGCCTAGCTGTTATCTGACTGTTAGCCTGTTAGCCTAGCTGTCAGCCTGACTGTTAGCCTAGCTGTTATCCTGACTGTTAGCCTGTTAGCCTAGCTGTCAGCCTGACTCTTAGCCTAGCTGTTATCCTGACTCTTAGCCTGTTAGCCTAGCTGTCAGCCTGACTGTTAGCCTAGCTGTTATCCTGACTGTTAGCCTGTTAGGCTAGCTGTTATCCTGACTGTTAGCCTGTTAGCCTAGCTGTTATCCTGACTGTTAGCCTGTTAGCCTAGCTGTTATCCTGACTGTTAGCCTGTTAGCCTAGCTGTTATCCTGACTGTTAGCCTGTTAGCCTAGCTGTCAGCCTGACTGTTAGCCTAGTTGTTAGCCTGACTGTCAGTCTGAAAGGTTAAAAACCTCAGATGAAGCTCCTGGAGACAGAATGGGTCATGCTGGGGCCCCAACATGACCACGGGGCCTTTAACTTCCCACATTTTATCCTCCCAGGTCCACCACAGGGTTTATAAATGGATGTATATCAGTAGGAAGTTTCTTTGGTCTCAGAAGCTGTTCATAGACTTGTCAACTTCAGAATATTTATCACAACCGGATTGTTGATCATTTCCAGCCATCTTTCAGGTTAAGCCATCGATCTGCTGGTTATTAAATTAAATCTCCTTTGGTAAAGACCTTCCTTTCCACAGATTCTCTGAGAAGTTTGACCAACAGATCACTTTCTGCTCCTTGTTGGTGATATTTTTCCTCTGTTGTGTCTCCTTCGCACTCTCATTGGCTCTTGGAATAAACTCCGCCCATAGCTGATCCAGAGGTGAATTGGTCAAAACTGACAAGCCTGCTAAACTTCCCAGTTCCCAAGTTTCAGGTCGTAAATCTCAGTCCTGGTTGGTTAATCTTTTATTAGGTCACAGCAGGTTTTTGTTTCCTCTGCAGGGAAATCCGTGTGATGATCATTAACTGGTTAGTTCACCTGGCAGAGCATTCGCCTCCCATGTAGGAGACCAGAGTTCATGTCCCCAGAGGACGAATATTAACACCTTCAAGTTGGGTCCTTAGGCAAGACCCATAATGCTACTGCCTGACCACGTAAGGCCCTTTAAATAAAAGTGGCTGCTAAATGACTGTAATGGAATAATAGCTTTACAACTAACAGCCTGAAGAATTTACTCAGTGGAAAATGGCTTTTAGCATCAAGTCTTTCCTGGAAAGGAAAACCCAGTCAGCTGTTATCAGACGTCCAATCTTCAGAGAAACCCTGAACCTTCACCCTGATGACGATGTTTTCTCATTTCTTAACTTATGAGAAATCCTGGAGCTGCTGAAAGTGAAAGAATTTATGCTGAAACTGGAGGTTTCTGTATTACAATATGAGATGATTTTAGCTGGAAATGAAACCAGTCTGACATCCCTGAGGGAAACATCTAAAACCTGCGGCCCTGAAGGACCAGAGTCTGACATCCCTGCTAAAGAGTCAGAAACCTCAGACATGTTAGAACAAGAATCACCTGGAAGGTCCTGGAAAAACCTGGAAACATTTCAGAACTCACGAGAACTTTGAATGAAAATATTTTCAGATAAGGAATCCAAGTCAGTGTCAGAACCGGGAGACGGAACAGCGGGATGATGGTTCTTATTAAACGTTAAAGTTTGATTATGGTCGCTGCTGATGAAGAGGAAGATGTCTGAGTGTGAGGAAGAGGAGGGTCAAGGTGGACATCAAGGAGACCGATGAAGATAGATGGTAGGGGGAAAAGGTAGGAAGGATGGAAATCAGAGGAAAGGAGGGATGAAAGATGATAGAAAGAGGAATAATAGTGGTAAATAAAGGAGGTAAAGAAGAGAAAGTAAAGGTCTGATGATGGAGGGATGAAAGAAAGACAACAGGGAGGAGGAAGAGGAGGATGGTCTGGGAGAACAGGATGAGTGAGGAGAAGAGAGAAAATAGAAAAAGGAGGTTAAAAACTTGTTAAAGGACGAAAAATAGAGAAGAAGAGTTGGAGGAAAATACTGACAAGCTGAAGGAAGACGAGGAAGAGGAGCGAGGAAGAGGAGGGGCTGTCCCGCTTTGGATTGCATCATCACTGGCTCGCAGTCTATAAATAGGATGATGTCACCTCTTCAATCTTTAGCTCCACCACCGCGAGGCTCCCTCCGCTGACGTCGCCAGCGTCGCCCCGCCCCCTCCGGCCTTATAAAAGCGGGTGATGCAACCCAGCTGACAGAAACGTAACGAAAGCTGCGGCGCGCGCAGCGGCACCGGAGGAGAAGCAGCGGCGGTTCGGCTCCGTTCTTACACACCGGGATCCTCCTGCTCCGGTTTCTGGTTGTTCTGCTGCGGTTCCTGGCTCTCCTGGTCCGGTTCCTACTGAGCCCTATCAGGTAGGCTGAAGCGGACCCGGTCCCGGTCCACGAGCGCGCGCTGTGTCCCGGGACGCGGTCAACGCTGCACGCGCTTCTGTGTCGGACTGAATGAAACGATGAAAGTTTTATTTTCTGTGTGTTTGATGTGTTGGAGGCTCGAAACGCAGGGACGTGTTTGTGTTTACTGAGTTATTAGTAAACACAAACATTGTGACGCCAAAGTCAGGAAGACATCCCATAATATACATGACAACAGAGGATAAATAAAAGCAGCCAGATCAGCTGGACAGTAACAGGAAATGACGATGACGTGAATTATTTGTTAAATGATTTTTCTCTGACTTGTTGGGAGCTGAACTGGTTTTCTCTCTTCTGAAGTTAAACTGGGAATAAACCAGTTTCCCTCCTTCCTGGATGCATGACAAGCATTTCCTGATCATTACTCAGCAGAATAACTAAACCTGCCAGACTCAGCTCACCATGACAACAGTTTACTGCGTCTCTGTAAATCCCAGTTTCACTTTACCCACTTTGTTTTCTCACATCTGATCCAGTTTAAAGTATTTGTGTATAAAACTGAGCCAGAAGCTCCAGGTGTTGATTGGCTGTGTCCCTCTGGGTGTCCCGGGTCTCCAGGATGATGCTGCAGCACTCGGCTCCGACTCTGGCCGACATCAGCTGCTCCGCCGTGGTCCCGTGCCTCTCCCCGCCGGGAACGCTCACCCTGGACGACTTCGCCGACTTCTCTCCCGTGGTGAAGGACGAGCTCCGGCTCGCCATCCAGGCCAAGCGGCTGTCCAACGGGCTGAGCGTCGACCCGAGCTCAGACGGCACCAGCTCCAGCTCCGACCGAGGCTTCGAGCAGCTGCCATGTGGGACCGGGGGGAGGAGAGAGGCGACACCAGAGGAGAACGAGAGGAGGAAGAGGAGGAGAGAGAGGAACAAAATTGCAGCCGCTAAGTGCCGCAACAAGAAGAAGGAGAAGACTGAGTCCTTGCAGAAGGTAGGTTCTCCATCAGTCTGAGACCTCTGAGCTGATCCTGATGACCTGCCTCATGTCGAGGATCTGATTAGTCTGAGCCTCCTTCTCTCTCTTCTCTTTAGGAGTCTGAGAAGCTGGAGAGCGTCAACGCCGACCTGAAAGCTCAGATCGAAGAACTGAAGCAGCAGAAGCAGCAGCTGGTCTACATGCTCAACCTGCACCGGCCCACCTGCATCGTCCGGGCCCAGAACGGCCAGACGCCCGAGGACGAGAGGAACCTTTTCATCCAGCACATCCAGGAGAGCACCTTACAGCTCCACAACCTCTCCTCCTCAGTCACGCCCCTCCACGGAGGACTTCTGACCCTGGACAGCGTTCAGTGTCCCAGCAGTCTATGACCCTCCAGGTCTGAGACACTCCATCCCTCCACCTCCACTCATCCACGTAGCACCGACCGAGGTTGAGGTGGATCCATCGTCCTGTTCAGGGTGCTAGAAGACAGGAAGTGGACTTCCTGGACCCACAGCTGCCGGGTGGACGACTTCCTGGACCCGCAGCTGCCGGGTGGACGACTTCCTGGACCCGCAGCTGCCGGGTGGACGACTTCCTGGACCCGCAGCTGCCGGGTGGACGACTTCCTGGACCTGCAGCTGCCGGGTGGACGACTTCCTGGACCCGCAGCTGCCGGGTGGACATGAAGACGGTGACCTTAACCTTGACATGTATCATGTTGTGGTTTTTTAAAGCATCACAAACAATCTGGGCCAAGAAGAAACGCTGAAGCACCAAAATCTAGCAGAAAGATAAACTTTCTGTCCTTTTACTGCTGTAATCCACTCAGAACTGGTCAGACTGGTCCAGTTGGTCAGACTGATCCGGTTGGTCAGACTGGTCCGATTGGTCAGACTGGTCCGATTGGTCAGACTGATCCGATTGGTCAGACTGGTCCGATTGGTCAGACTGATCCGATGGGTCAGACTGGATCGGTTGGTCAGACTGGTCCGGTTGGTCAGACTGGTCCGATTGGTCAGACTGGTCCGGTTGGTCAGACTGGATCGGTTGGTCAGACTGGTCCGGTTGGTCAGACTGGTCCGGTTGGTCAGACTGGTCTGGCATGTCTGGGATTTTTGGAGAAAAATGTATTTATTAAATGATTGCTGTATGATTGGATGTTGCTATAGCAACCTTGTCTGCTTGTTCTCTAACATGGGGAACTCTGCTGCTACCAACCACTCAGGACCTGTAGACCCTGCTGTCATTGTTTGTTTGTTTGTTTGTTTGTCCTGTAGAAGCTGAATCAGGTTGTTTTGTTAGTAAACAGGAAACAAGGAAAAATGTAAAAATCAGCACTTATTAAAAAACCTGGAAATTGTTTTTGTGGATGATGTTTGTTTCCTTCATCGTCCTCCATGAAGCAGCATGAACAGCTTTTTTAATTTATCATCGTCCTCCTGCTCTTCATCGTCCTCCTGCTCTTCATCGTCCTCCTGCTCTTCATCGTGACGTGCTGCTGGGAGGAAACTGGAAACGAGTCCTTGGTGTTTTTTCAGCAACCAGGACTGAAGGTTCTTTTTCTCAGATTGTTCTTTATGACAACTGTCCGGCCAATCAGATTCCAGATTCTTGACAGACGTGTAAATGCCTGAGAGCAGCTGTTAACATGAAGGTGGGGGTGGATGACTGACAGCCATCAAACTGCCTGTGGCTAAGAGCTAACCGAGCGAACCCTGAGCAACGGTAGCTAACCAGCTAACGGAGGTAGGCGGGCTAAAGCTAAGGCGCGCTGTTAGCCGGCTAAAACCTAGTTTGAACCATTTGTACCTAAAAGTCTGGTAGAGTCCAGTAGAAGTCTGGTAGAGTCCAGTAGAAGTCTGGTAGAGTCCAGTAGAACGTCCGGTGGAGTCCAGTAGAAGTCTGGTGGAGTCCAGTAGAACGTCCGGTGGAGTCCAGTAGAAGACTGGTAGAGTCCAGTAGAAGACTGGTAGAGTCCAGTAGAAGTCTGGTGGAGTCCAGTAGAAGTCTGGTAGAGTCCAGTGGCGGTACAGTGAAAGTCTGCCCTACAGTCGCCCTCTACACCCATGGCTGCGCTCCGTTTCCATCATTAAATATGCAGACGGCAGCCGTGCTCGAACTCGTCACTAAGAACGATGAGTCAGCATTCAGGACGGCGCGGCTGACAGCGCCATCCTCAATTTTTTTTTTTTTTGTTTTGCTGTCTCGTTGTTCTTTGGGTCAATGACAATAAAGATTTTGAATGTTTTCAAAAATAAAAAGTCAGTTTTTACCTGCTGAGCTGAAACTGTTTCACTGAAAATGAAATCTTCATTATTGACACCTGTCGCTTGTCTTCGGGGTTTTCTGAGATGTTGTCAGTCTACAGAAGGATAGGGGTATGTGACGTAGAGGAAGATCACGTGTCATTGTTGGGGAAACTGATGTAATAAACAAGTGGAGGCAAACCAGCTGATGAAAGAGGAGCATCATGATGTCTGGTTGCTCGGGTTGAAGGTCAAACACCAACACAGACCAGAAAGCTGGCGGGGGAACAGAAACCGGCGTACGCCAAATGCAGTCAGCCTCTGGGATTTCTACAAACCAAACCTGCTGGGAGAATGTTCCTACCTCCACGGCAAAATCTGGGAAAACAGGAAACGGGACATCACTGGTCCAGAATCAAACCGAGGAGATGAGGAGGTGGAGAGTCTGCTGCCAGCATGAACCAGCCAGTAAAAGAAGACGTGGAACCTAAACGTTGGTGTCTTATTCTGAGGTCCAGCAGACTGGACGTCTAGAAGTGATGCAACGCTTATGAAACACACATGAGCTGGATTTCCTTTGTTTATTTATTTATTCTTACACAATCCTTTATAATTGTCCCAGTGTCCATCCAGACCGTCTCCTGCAGCTCCTTGTCCACCTGGTTAATAGCGGTGATGGTGTCCCTGTCACCTGCAGGACGTCCTCTGAGGACACGGCTGCTGGGTGGAGTCTCTGGCCTCACCCGCTCCACCCACAGCTGGAGCCCCGCCCACCCAGCTGGAACACCCAGCACCTAGAAAGAAATATTATTTACACTAAATAAGCTGCTACCAGTCTCAGGTGTATCTGTTCATTTTCTACATGAAAACAACGAACTTAATGAGCTGATCCTCCTCTGTCGTCTTCCTCTGACACGGCGTTGACAGCTTCTCCACCTGCTGCCCTCCTTCACCTTTCTGACCTGGTGATGACCACGCCGTCCCCACCACATAAAACCTGTTCTAGTTTTCCATCGTGGTCCATCAGCATCTCAGTCTCTCATTCCGGAGAATTCCTCTTCTTCCCTCTTCTTCCCTCCTGAGCCGTCATGGAAATGATGTGATGAATATGTGTCACAGGCGTCCACCTGACCTTTTACAGCCACCATGTGGGCGGGGCAAGGCGCTCCCTCACCTGCACCGCTTTAGAGTTGGTTCTGGTTTATAAAATGGAAACAGGCGTGGGACATGCGTGCCGACGCTTTGATAAATCTGGAAGTTTTTGTGCGCCGCACTTCCTGTTTTCCCTGCAGACGCCACCTGTGGTCGACTTCGCTACGCTCAGGTTCAGACATGAGGCTCCTGGAACCAGTTCCTCAGCCTAAAGCCTGAAAATAAACTTGATATGAGCTCAAGTTTACATAAATTCTTACTAAGAACCTGTGAGAGAAAGCTGGTGTCTTCAGTATTTGGTTTCTCAGTTTTCTTTTTTAATGAATCTACAGCATCTTCCCAGTTGTGAGGAAATATCAGCAGCCTGGCAACGACACGCAGTAACAACAGCTGCTCACTAGGGGGCGAAACGACCACCGAAGAAGAAAAGAAACTCCAGCTTCTTAATTGGCCAGGACTGAAGACGTCTCCAGTAAAGATGGTGTTCAAACTGGATCCGGTTTTCACCAGAATGTGTCCAGTATGACATGTGGACGTCCACCCTGAGACAGGGAGGAATAACATGTGGGCGTCCACCCTGAGACAGGGAGGAATAACATGTGGACGTCCACCCTGAGACAGGGAGGAATAACATGTGGACGTCCACCCTGAGACAGGGAGGAATAACATGTGGACGTCCACCCTGAGACAGGGAGGAATAACATGTGGACGTCCAACCTGAGACAGGGAGGAATAACATGTGGACGTCCACCCTCAGACATGGAGGAATAACATGTGGACGTCCACCCTGAGACAGGGAGGAATAACATGTGGACGTCCACCCTCAGACAGGGAGGAATAACATGTGGACGTTCACCCTCAGACATGGAGGAATAACATGTGGACGTCCACCCTGAGACAGGGAGGAATAACATGTGGGCGTCCACCCTGAGACAGGGAGGAATAACATGTGGACGTCCAACCTGAGACAGGGAGGAATAACATGTGGGCGTCCACCCTGAGACAGGGAGGAATAACATGTGGACGTCCACCCTGAGACAGGGAGGAATAACATGTGGACGTCCACCCTGAGACAGGGAGGAATAACATGTGGACGTCCACCCTGAGACAGGGAGGAATAACATGTGGACGTCCAACCTGAGACAGGGAGGAATAACATGTGGACGTTCACCCTGAGACAGGGAGGAATAACATGTGGGCGTCCACCCTGAGACATGGAGGAATAACATGTGGACGTCCACCCTGAGACAGGGAGGAATAACATGTGGACGTCCACCCTGAGACAGGGAGGAATAACATGTGGGCGTCCACCCTGAGACAGGGAGGAATAACATGTGGACGTCCACCCTGAGACAGGGAGGAATAACATGTGGGCGTCCACCCTGAGACAGGGAGGAATAACATGTGGACGTCCACCCTGAGACAGGGAGGAATAACATGTGGACGTCCACCCTGAGACAGGGAGGAATAACATGTGGACGTCCACCCTGGGACAGGGAGGAATAACATGTGGGCGTCCACCCTGAGACAGGGAGTAATAACATGTGGACGTCCACCCTGAGACAGGGAGGAATAACATGTGGACGTCCACCCTGAGACAGGGAGTAATAACATGTGGACGTCCAACCTGAGACAGGGAGGAATAACATGTGGACGTTCACCCTGAGACAGGGAGGAATACCATGTGGGCGTCCACCCTGAGACAGGGAGGAATAACATGTGGACGTCCACCCTGAGACAGGGAGGAATAACATGTGGACGTCCACCCTGAGACAGGGAGGAATAACATGTGGGCGTCCACCCTGAGACAGGGAGGAATAACATGTGGACGTTCACCCTGAGACAGGGAGGAATAACATGTGGGCGTCCACCCTGAGACATGGAGGAATAACATGTGGGCGTCCACCCTGAGACATGGAGGAATAACATGTGGACGTCCACCCTGAGACAGGGAGGAATAACATGTGGACGTCCACCCTGAGACAGGGAGGAATAACATGTGGGCGTCCACCCTGAGACAGGGAGGAATAACATGTGGACGTCCACCCTGAGACAGGGAGGAATAACATGTGGACGTCCACCCTGAGACAGGGAGGAATAACATGTGGACGTCCACCCTCAGACATGGAGGAATAACATGTGGACGTCCACCCTGAGACAGGGAGGAATAACATGTGGACGTCCAACCTGAGACAAGGAGGAATAACATGTGGACGTCCACCCTCAGACATGGAGGAATAACATGTGGACGTCCACCCTCAGACATGGAGGAATAACATGTGGGCGTCCACCCTGAGACAGGGAGGAATAACATGTGGACGTCCACCCTGAGACAGGGAGGAATAACATGTGGGCGTCCACCCTGAGACAGGGAGGAATAACATGTGGACGTCCACCCTGAGACAGGGAGGAATAACATGTGGGCGTCCACCCTGAGACAGGGAGGAATAACATGTGGACGTCCACCCTGAGACAGGGAGGAATAACATGTGGACGTCCACCCTGAGACAGGGAGGAATAACATGTGGACGTCCACCCTGAGACATGGAGGAATAACATGTGGACGTCCACCCTGAGACAGGGAGGAATAACATGTGGGCGTCCACCCTGAGACAGGGAGGAATAACATGTGGACGTCCAACCTGAGACAGGAAGGAATAACATGTGGGCGTCCACCCTGAGACAGGGAGGAATAACATGTGGACGTCCACCCTGAGACAGGGAGGAATAACATGTGGACGTCCACCCTGAGACAGGGAGGAATAACATGTGGACGTCCACCCTGAGACAGGGAGTAATAACATGTGGACGTCCAACCTGAGACAGGGAGGAATAACATGTGGACGTTCACCCTGAGACAGGGAGGAATAACATGTGGACGTTCACCCTGAGACAGGGAGGAATAACATGTGGGCGTCCACCCTGAGACATGGAGGAATAACATGTGGACGTCCACCCTGAGACAGGGAGGAATAACATGTGGGCGTCCACCCTGAGACAGGGAGGAATAACATGTGGACGTCCACCCTGAGACAGGGAGGAATAACATGTGGACGTCCACCCTGAGACAGGGAGGAATAACATGTGGGCGTCCACCCTGAGACAGGGAGGAATAACATGTGGACGTCCACCCTGAGACAGGGAGGAATAACATGTGGACGTCCACCCTGAGACAGGGAGGAATAACATGTGGACGTCCACCCTGAGACAGGGAGGAATAACATGTGGGCGTCCACCCTGAGACAGGGAGGAATAACATGTGGACGTCCACCCTGAGACAGGGAGGAATAACATGTGGACGTCCACCCTGAGACAGGGAGTAATAACATGTGGACGTCCAACCTGAGACAGGGAGGAATAACATGTGGACGTTCACCCTGAGACAGGGAGGAATACCATGTGGGCGTCCACCCTGAGACAGGGAGGAATAACATGTGGACGTCCACCCTGAGACAGGGAGGAATAACATGTGGACGTCCACCCTGAGACAGGGAGGAATAACATGTGGGCGTCCACCCTGAGACAGGGAGGAATAACATGTGGACGTTCACCCTGAGACAGGGAGGAATAACATGTGGGCGTCCACCCTGAGACATGGAGGAATAACATGTGGGCGTCCACCCTGAGACAGGGAGGAATAACATGTGGGCGTCCACCCTGAGACATGGAGGAATAACATGTGGACGTCCACCCTGAGACAGGGAGGAATAACATGTGGACGTCCACCCTGAGACAGGGAGGAATAACATGTGGACGTCCACCCTGAGACAGGGAGGAATAACATGTGGACGTCCACCCTGAGACAGGGAGGAATAACATGTGGACGTCCACCCTGAGACAGGGAGGAATAACATGTGGACGTCCACCCTGAGACAGGGAGTAATAACATGTGGACGTCCAACCTGAGACAGGGAGGAATAACATGTGGACGTTCACCCTGAGACAGGGAGGAATAACATGTGGGCGTCCACCCTGAGACATGGAGGAATAACATGTGGACGTCCACCCTGAGACAGGGAGGAATAACATGTGGACGTCCACCCTGAGACAGGGAGGAATAACATGTGGGCGTCCACCCTGAGACAGGGAGGAATAACATGTGGACGTCCACCCTGAGACAGGGAGGAATAACATGTGGGCGTCCACCCTGAGACAGGGAGGACGATGTCAGCGGTTTTTGGCTTTTATTTGGGGGAAAACTCCACGGAGCCCCTTCGCATGCAGCAGGTTGACCTTTCGCTCTCTGGGGTAAAAACAAGGCTTCAGACGTTCACATCTGGGCTCTGATTAGTAAATCTGATTCATCCCAACAGAGACGTAGATCAAGCTAGGTGTTAAACCTGAAATTGCAGCCTCAGCAGATGCGAACCTGGCGCTGAGATGGTTCAAGCCAGACCTGCACCGGTGAAATGAGCACCGTTCTTATCCTACTGACTCCGGACCGTCCCGTCTGGACCAGCAGGTTAACTTACCTTCGGCAGGAATGTGGGTGGACATGGTTTCCATTTACTTACAAGTGTGTCATCAAGTCTTTAAACACAACTTCAGCCTCTTCAGCGGCTGTAAATGATAAAGTGAAGATAAAACGTTTCCCAGCTGGGACTTTTCCAGGGAATTTACTGAGAACCTGCTCGCTTCAGCAGAAAGGAATGTTTTCTGATGGCGTGGGAATGTGTTGGCTTCTTTTTACAGGTTTGCAGTGAGATGCAGCAGGAACAGATTCAGGCTGGATTACGGTGGATCATCCAGACCAGCAGCATTTCAGCTCAGAATCCAGAAACAACACGAGTTTGATTCCCAGGTCGATGCTGGATTAGCCGTCGAGAGAGACGCGGCCTAATAATGAAAGTTTGTTTTTAATTTAGTGGTGTTCAGGCTGCTGCTGTCAGGAAGGCCGAGTTTCAGGACAGACCTCACATCTTCAGGTTCAACCCTTTCTGTCAATGACCACGTTTTCCTCATTCTGGGCGCAACCACCAGCGTGTGAAGTTATGGTGTTTACGGTGGTTTTCAGAGAGGAAGCCTCATCGTACGGATACTGAGAGGAAAACCTGAAGCTGAGACCGTCACCAGGTCTTAGCCTGATCCTGTCTGAGTCCAGGAGGAAATATTTTCCAAAAGAGCTGAAATAACAGATATTATTGTTGTTTACATGTTTTCACAGCTAACACTTTGTTTTGTTTTTATAAAAACAACCAGAGGATTCTGCACAGCAGCTGGAAGACAAAGGGACGGGACGCTGACCCGGACAGAGGGCGGCTAACACCAGGAGACAGGCTGGTTCATGGTTGGAGCTGCTGTTACTGTCATGAAGCTCGTCCGTGTGACTGATCCGTGGATTTTTCCCATGAGTCCATGGTGTTGAGGTGTTCTGGGATCTGCAGCCTGTCTTACTTTCATCTTGTCCAGTATGATGTTGGTCTCAGTGCTCGGCTGCAGCAGCTTTTCTCAAACGGCTGACGAGGCGAAAGCTTCCGTTTGTCGTGAGACGGAAGTGGATGTGGTGGAACGAAGACGCAGGGAAACGTCGTGCAGTGAGTTTATCTGCTACCCGCTCGTGGACTGTTGTAGCTGACACATTTTCATTATTTATCTCACTTTTCTCACATTTAGCCCATTTTTCCTACATTTAACGTAACTGTTAACCACTTAATGGTCAAATAGAACATCTAAATCTAAATTTTAAATCTAAATTCGTTACCATTACAAACGTTCTTTGTAATGGTATTTTACACCCAATCTACTTCGATGTGGGCCAAATATTAAATTATTAAACTAGAATTTGTCCTCATTTAAATTCAAAGTTGACTAAAGGCCCCGCCCTGATAAAAAGGCCACGCCCACATAAAAGGCCCCGCCCTGGTTAAAAAAAAGGCCCCGCCCACAGGAACCGATCACTCGGAGCAGGGCCTGAGTCAAAGAGCTCAGATGAGGGATCAAGCATCTCTGAGGTCTTGGCTGCAGACCAGAACTGAGCTGTGAACGGTTCTGTGTGTCTTGGCATTTAATGAGTGTGTGCTTAACTTTCTCGGGTCCAAGCTTCCGTGTCTGAGAGGATGCAGCTGGATTCCTGTGAGTGGCGCTGACGTCCGGCAGGCTGGAGGTGCTAAAGTCTGCTGGTGATCTGGGAAACGACTCATTTAGAAACTGGTCTGGACTCGGTTTCGGAGACTGCTGTGACGCCACCGTCAGTCTCTAGCTGTCAGAGGGGCGGAGCTGTCCGGGTCTACAAAACTCCAAAAAACCTGGTTTCATCACGCTCTTCCTCCAGATGAACTCTTCTCTCACCGCGGTGAGGAAGAGGAGAGAAAAGTGGAAGAGAAACTCAGAGTTGTGGCTAAAACGGGGAACTGATATGTTTTTGTGCACCAGTTAAACCAAACAGTAGATTTCTGTTCTGATGCAGGCGAGCCAGGGTTTGTGGATCCACCGTGACTCTAACACGACCCCGTGGTGAAATGAAGCTCTTTACTCGCATCATTTGATGATGATGATGGTGGTGAGAAGTGAGCGGGACAGTTTTATGTTTTCATACATCACAGCGGGTCAAACATCTGGACTCTCTGTCAAAGTTTCATGAATCAGTACAAACTAAAAGCAGTTCATGTAGAACCTGGTTGAAATTTTATTTTCTGTACCATGTGCACCAAATTTCATTCTGCAGATTCTTTAATGGTCTTGACTGAATGACAATAAAGTCTGATCCTGAACGGAGCTCCAGAGGCTCGCTGTCACTTTAAACACAGGTGATGGATCCCTGTCCTCACACAGAGCGGGAATGTTGTCTGGCTGCATGCTGGTTGAAGCAGAGGAGCAGTGCATGATGGGACAGGAGGGCTCGTGTGCTCTGAGAGCTTCAGTCAGGAGATGCTGCTCCTCTGACAGAAAATCCACCTGCACACAAATGTTTTACTGGTTTAGCAACATGTTCAATACCTGCTATAAAGTTTTTTTCAACTTCAAATTCATTTAAATTCTGCTTTAAAAATAGTCTCTTAATGAAACATTATCTTATAAACTCTGCAAAAGTCTTTTCTAGAGTCAGACCCGGAACTATATGGACAGTAGAACAGTTTTCAGTACAGAACAGTAGATGCTTCCTGGTTAAGTCGAATCTGGACTTTCTATTCTTGAGGCTGATTGCTGGTTTGCAGCTTGTGGTGAACCCTCTGCACTTAGATTTAGATACGGAGACACCTGCTTCTTGGAGAGGGTTCTTCTCTTAGGCGGATGTTGTAAAGGGGTTTTTCATCACTATGGAAACGATCCAGCAAACATCCGTTCTCTTCCAGACTTTCTGAATTCCTCGTTTTCTCAGAAACCAAACTGTTTAGGTCACTTCTAACATCTCTGTCTCTCTGATGGATATCTTCTGTTCTCCAGACTGAAGATGGTTTGTTTCACATTCCTTGAGCTCCTTTGACTGCATGTTGTAGGTGGACAGCAACAGATTCGATGCCACACCTGGAATCAGCTCGAGCTTTTACCTGCTGAGGGAACAGTCCATGAAATAGCTTTAAAGTTAACTGTCCAATTACTTTAGGTCTCTTAAAAAAGGCAGCTACGTTTTAAAGAGCTGTTATTCCTAAATCTTTCCTCCAATTTGGATGTAAATGTCCTCAATTTAAATCTGAGTCTGCACTTCAAGCTCACACTGATTGTAGCTGTATGTCAGCATCCACATTTGTACAGAATAGACTCCGTAGTTTTTATTTCTTCAATAAACTGCTGAGTATATTTCGTTTTCCAGTAATAAATAAATGATGGTGCCTGTGTTAGCTTCGCTTTGCTTTTACCTCTTTCCTTAGTTTCCTGTTCTTCTGCTCCAGCAGCTCACAGGCCTGACAGGAAGTAGTGAAGATAAAATTAGAAGAAAATTATTTACAAACTGTGGCAATGACTCCCCGTTCATTTCTTTTGGTGGTAAGGGAGGTGGTACTTCCCTCCACTCAGGATGAACACAACCCGATCCCTGGAACTGGCCCCTGAACTCCAGAGACGATGTGAACAAAACTCTTTAAAAGAGCATCTTTAAACACACCTCATGCAGCAAGTCGGCTCTCTGGGTTTGTCTCTTTCGGCTTTTCTGAGCAGCAACTCTGTTCTTCTCTCTCCTCGTCGTCCTCCTGTCTTCATCCTCTGAACACTGACAAGCAAGAACACCCGGCCGAGACGGAAGACGAGGAAATCAGGTTAATGTGAGCTGGTAAGTCCTGGTTTTAAGGAAAGTCTTCTGAGCCTTCAGCAGAACGATGTGATCCGTCTTACCCCCCACGCCTCAAACAGCTGCTTGGTTGTCGTGTCCATCTGTGGCGTCGAGCAGGAAGAGCTGCAGTCTGACATCACGCAGGCTGGATTACTGGAGGAAAACCAGAGGACGAGCGGCACGGTGGCACTGTGGGAACACTGCGACTTCTGGACTGGGCAGCGAGCCTCAAACCAGCGAGCTGCAAGTTTCACATCAGCTTTCTTCTCACTTTTCAATTTCGTGTCCTTTTTAACAGAAGTGAAGACGGCAGTTCACATACGTCACAGGACTGGAGGCCTAGTTTACCTGAACTTTCTCTGGACTGTGCCAAGAGGACGTCTGGGGAAAAGGGAAGGCTGCTGCCAAGGAGAGCGGTGCATCTTCAGTCAGAGGTTTCTTCAGCTCTGCTGCACTTTCCCTCAGCCTTCACCTGGTTATGTTTGTTTTTACTTTCAGTCAGCATTACAGAAATGGATCCAAAGACCCCAGATAACAGACTACTGTCTGTTCTGGCCCCATTGGACCAGACTGGTTCGCCGCAGAGGCTTGATTGCGTCACCGGGACTGAAGGAACCGGATCAGGCTGGTTTATGTCGTATTTAGCTAATAGATGTCAGTTTGCTCATGTAAACGAGGAGTTCTCCTCACACACCTCATGCACACCTCATGTAAACGAGGAGTCCTCCTCACACACCTCATACACACCTCATGTAAACGAGGAGTCCTCCTCACACACCTCATAAACACCTCATGTAAACGAGGAGTCCTCCTCACACACCTCATACACACCTCATGTAAACGAGGAGTCCTCCTCACACACCTCATGTAAACGAGGAGTCCTCCTCACACACCTCATACACACCTCATGTAAACGAGGAGTTCTCCTCACACACCTCATACACACCTCATGTAAACGAGGAGTCCTCCTCACACACCTCATACACACCTCATGTAAACGAGGAGTCCTCCTCACACACCTCATAAACACCTCATGTAAACGAGGAGTCCTCCTCACACACCTCATACACACCTCATGTAAACGAGGAGTCCTCCTCACACACCTCATGTAAACGAGGAGTCCTCCTCACACACCTCATACACACCTCATGTAAACGAGGAGTCCTCCTTACACACCTCATACACACCTCATGTAAACGAGGAGTCCTCCTCACACACCTCATAAACACCTCATGTAAACGAG
The DNA here is from genome assembly GCF_017639745.1 of Melanotaenia boesemani. Taxonomy (NCBI): domain Eukaryota; kingdom Metazoa; phylum Chordata; class Actinopteri; order Atheriniformes; family Melanotaeniidae; genus Melanotaenia; species Melanotaenia boesemani. The sequence continues at coordinate 28,418,119 of NC_055703.1, read as the reverse complement.
GAGTCCTCCTCACACACCTCATACACACCTCATGTAAACGAGGAGTCCTCCTCACACACCTCATGTAAACGAGGAGTCCTCCTCACACACCTCATGTAAACGAGGAGTCCTCCTCACACACCTCATGTAAACGAGGAGTCCTCCTCACACACCTCATGTAAACGAGGAGTCCTCCTCACACACCTGATGTAAACGAGGAGTCCTCCTCACACACCTCATGTAAACGAGGAGTCCTCCTCACACACCTCATGTAAACGAGGAGTCCTCCTCACACACCTCATACACACCTCATGTAAACGAGGAGTCCTCCTCACACACTCATGTAAACGAGGAGTCCTCCTCACACACCTCATGTAAACGAGGAGTCCTCCTCACACACCTCATACACACCTCATGTAAACGAGGAGTCCTCCTCACACACCTCATGTAAACGAGGAGTCCTCCTCACACACTCATGTAAACGAGGAGTCCTCCTCACACACCTCATGTAAACGAGGAGTCCTCCTCACACACCTCATACACACCTCATGTAAACGAGGAGTCCTCCTCACATACCCTCATGTAAACGAGGAGTCCTCCTCACACACCTCATGTAAACGAGGAGTCCTCCTCACACACCTCATACACACCTCATGTAAACGAGGAGTCCTCCTCACACACACTCATGTAAACGAGGAGTCCTCCTCACACACTCATGTAAACGAGGAGTCCTCCTCACACACCTCATGTAAACGAGGAGTCCTCCTCACACACCTCATGTAAACGAGGAGTCCTCCTCACACACCTCATGTAAACGAGGAGTCCTCCTCACACACTCATGTAAACGAGGAGTCCTCCTCACACACCTCATGTAAACGAGGAGTCCTCCTCACACACCTCATGTAAACGAGGAGTCCTCCTCACACACTCATGTAAACGAGGAGTCCTCCTCACACACCTCATGTAAGCGAGGAGTCCTCCTCACACACTCATGTAAACGAGGAGTCCTCCTCACACACCTCATGTAAACGAGGAGTCCTCCTCACACACCTCATACACACCTCATGTAAACGAGGAGTCCTCCTCACACACCTCATGTAAACGAGGAGTCCTCCTCACACACTCATGTAAACGAGTCCTCCTCACACACCTCATACACACCTCATGTAAATGAGTCCTCCTCACACACCTCATGTAAACGAGGAGTCCTCCTCACACACCTCATACACAGCTCATGTAAACGAGGAGTCCTCCTCACACACACTCATGTAAACGAGGAGTCCTCCTCACACACTCATGTAAACGAGGAGTCCTCCTCACACACCTAATGTAAACGAGGAGTCCTCCTCACACACCTCATGTAAACGAGGAGTCCTCCTCACACACTCATGTAAACGAGGAGTCCTCCTCACACACCTCATATAAACGAGGAGTCCTCCTCACACACCTCATGTAAACGAGGAGTCCTCCTCACACACCTCATGTAAACGAGGAGTCCTCCTCACACACCTCATGTAAACGAGGAGTCCTCCTCACACACCTCATGTAAACGAGGAGTCCTCCTCACACACTCATGTAAACGAGGAGTCCTCACACACCTCATGTAAACGAGGAGTCCTCCTCACACACCTCATGTAAACGAGGAGTCCTCCTCACACACCTCATGTAAACGAGGAGTCCTCCTCACACACCTCATGTAAACGAGGAGTCCTCCTCACACACCTCATACACACCTCATGTAAACGAGGAGTCCTCCTCACACACACTCATGTAAACGAGGAGTCCTCCTCACACACTCATGTAAACGAGGAGTCCTCCTCACACACCTCATGTAAACGAGGAGTCCTCCTCACACACCTCATGTAAACGAGGAGTCCTCCTCACACACCTCATGTAAACGAGGAGTCCTCCTCACACACTCATGTAAACGAGGAGTCCTCCTCACACACCTCATGTAAACGAGGAGTCCTCCTCACACACCTCATGTAAACGAGGAGTCCTCCTCACACACTCATGTAAACGAGGAGTCCTCCTCACACACCTCATGTAAGCGAGGAGTCCTCCTCACACACTCATGTAAACGAGGAGTCCTCCTCACACACCTCATGTAAACGAGGAGTCCTCCTCACACACCTCATACACACCTCATGTAAACGAGGAGTCCTCCTCACACACCTCATGTAAACGAGGAGTCCTCCTCACACACTCATGTAAACGAGGAGTCCTCCTCACACACCTCATACACACCTCATGTAAATGAGTCCTCCTCACACACCTCATGTAAACGAGGAGTCCTCCTCACACACCTCATACACAGCTCATGTAAACGAGGAGTCCTCCTCACACACACTCATGTAAACGAGGAGTCCTCCTCACACACTCATGTAAACGAGGAGTCCTCCTCACACACCTAATGTAAACGAGGAGTCCTCCTCACACACCTCATGTAAACGAGGAGTCCTCCTCACACACTCATGTAAACGAGGAGTCCTCCTCACACACCTCATATAAACGAGGAGTCCTCCTCACACACCTCATGTAAACGAGGAGTCCTCCTCACACACCTCATGTAAACGAGGAGTCCTCCTCACACACCTCATACACACCTCATGTAAATGAGTCCTCCTCACACACCTCATGTAAACGAGGAGTCCTCCTCACACACCTCATACACAGCTCATGTAAACGAGGAGTCCTCCTCACACACACTCATGTAAACGAGGAGTCCTCCTCACACACTCATGTAAACGAGGAGTCCTCCTCACACACCTAATGTAAACGAGGAGTCCTCCTCACACACCTCATGTAAACGAGGAGTCCTCCTCACACACCTCATATAAACGAGGAGTCCTCCTCACACACCTCATGTAAACGAGGAGTCCTCCTCACACACCTCATGTAAACGAGGAGTCCTCCTCACACACCTCATGTAAACGAGGAGTCCTCCTCACACACTCATGTAAACGAGGAGTCCTCACACACCTCATGTAAACGAGGAGTCCTCCTCACACACCTCATGTAAACGAGGAGTCCTCCTCACACACCTCATGTAAACGAGGAGTCCTCCTCACACACCTCATGTAAACGAGGAGTCCTCCTCACACACCTCATGTAAACGAGGAGTCCTCCTCACACACTCATGTAAACGAGGAGTCCTCACACACCTCATGTAAACGAGGAGTCCTCCTCACACACCTCATGTAAACGAGGAGTCCTCCTCACACACCTCATGTAAACGAGGAGTCCTCCTCACACATCAGAGTAAGTCATGGAGTTCCTCTGGGTTCTGGTGTTAGACCAGTATTGAACTGAAACTGATTCCAGTAACCTGACGTGTGTATGTAGCACACTGTAACCATGGGAACAGCCTCCACCCTAGGAATGAGGAGAGCGTCACCATGCCAACCCTTTGCTTTAATGTCTGCACCAAACGGTGGAGGGAATGAAATTCCACCCGAGTTCAAGCAAATTCAGTGAGAATCCAGCTCGGTTTGTTTTATTTGACACCAGCAGGTAGAGAAGTTAAACTGGCCGACTACAACAAACGTGTCTATGTTTAACAAACAGGATGTGAATGTTCACCTGGACTGAGCTCATTTCAGTAGAAGAAAAGCCGTAGATACAGAAGTTGTTTTCAGGCTGAAGGACTGATCATGAGACAGTTTCGGCTCCAGGACATAATTACTGTTCAGGAATCTGGAAACTGCATGGAAATGGAAAACCAACCAATCAGTGAATGTTTATCAGCCTAAAGATGAAAAAGCTTGGGAGTGGATCTGCGAGGTCTTCCCTGTATGGAGCTTCTGGGAACGACATCTGCTGGAGATATTTATTCATGTCTAAAAGAAAGATACAGCAACGTAGAATAAAAACACGCCAACAGATTTTCATTCTTCCATTTCCGGTTTACAGGAAGTGTCACTCTGACTCGTCCCGACTCGTGCTCCGATCCGGCTTCTTGGTGCGTGGCATGTATCCCTTTGAAGCTGCCGCTTCCTCTATGGCTCTTTTGATTGGCTGCCTGTTCCTGGCTGCTCCGTTGGCGTGAGGCAGAGCATCTGATTGGATGTTCAGCACCTCTCTGTGGACCTCCTGGGAGGCGTGGCTGGGTTTCATGTTCAGGACTCCGCAGAGGCCTTCAGCCTGACTCAGGAGAGTGTTGATGGACTGCAGGATAACAAGGGATGGTGAAGTAAACACAGATGAGCAGAAAGACCCGATGAAGGTTTTGGTGTCGTACCTTTATCACCTGGATGGCCTGTTTCACCAGGACAGGAGCCCCTGCAGACAGATCCTTCATAGCGCTGTCTGAGACAGAAAACAGAAGCCTGGTTATAATTCTAGAGGCAGAAACAGTTGGAGCTTCTGCAGAACGCTGACATGTTCTCATGAAATGTTCCTGACATTTTACTCAACTCCACATGCATGTTCAAGACCGTGTTCGAGGCCCCGTTAACGTTCAAGGTCGCGTTAACGTTCGAGGTCGCGTTGTTTAACGTTCGAGGTCGCGTTGTTTAACGTTCGAGGTCGCGTTAACGTTCGAGGTCGCGTTAACGTTCGAGGTAGCGTTGTTTAACGTTCGAGGTCGCGTTAACGTTCGAGGCCGCGTTGTTTAACGTTCGAGGTCGCGTTGTTTAACGTTCGAGGTCGCGTTAACGTTCGAGGTCGCGTTAACGTTCGAGGTCGCGTTAACGTTCGAGGTCGCGTTGTTTAACGTTCGAGGTCGCGTTGTTTAACGTTCGAGGTCGCGTTGTTTAACGTTCGAGGTCGCGTTGTTTAACGTTCGAGGTCGCGTTAACGTTCGAGGTCGCGTTAACGTTCGAGGTCGCATTGTTTAACGTTCGAGGTCGCGTTAACATTCGAGGCCGCGTTAACGTTCGAGGCCGCGTTGTTTAACGTTCGAGGCCGCGTTAACGTTCGAGGCCGCGTTAACGTTCGAGGTTGCGTTGTTTAACGTTCGAGGCCGCGTTAATGTTCGAGGTCGCGTTGTTTAACGTTCGAGGCCGCGTTAACGTTCGAGGTCACGTTGTTTAACGTTCGAGGCCGCGTTAACGTTCGAGGTCGCGTTGTTTTAACGTTTGAGGTTGCAATGTTTAACGTTCGAGGCCGCGTTAACGTTCGAGGTCGCGTTGTTTAACGTTCGAGGTCGCGTTAACGTTCGAGGTCACGTTGTGTAACGTTCAAGGTCGCGTTGTTTAACGTTCGAGGCCACGTTGTTTAATGTTCGAGGCCGAGTTAACGTTCGAGGTTGCGTTGTTTAACGTTCAAGGTCACGTTGTTTAACGTTCGAGGCCGCGTTAACGTTCGAGGTCGCATTGTTTAACGTTCAAGGCCGCGTTAACGTTCGAGGTCACGTTGTGTAACGTTCGAGGTCACGTTGTGTAACGTTCAAGGTCGCGTTGTTTAACGTTCGAGGCCGCGTTAACGTTCGAGGTTGCGTTGTTTAACGTTCGAGGCCGAATTAACGTTCGAGGTTGCGTTGTTTAACGTTCAAGGTCACGGTGTTTAACGTTCGAGGCCGCATTAACGTTCGAGGTCGCATTGTTTAACGTTCGAGGCCGCGTTAACGTTCGAGGTCACGTTGTGTAACGTTCAAGGTCGCGTTGTTTAACGTTCGAGGCCGCGTTAACGTTCGAGGTTGCATTGTTTAATGTTCGAGGCCGCGTTAACGTTCGAGGTCACGTTGTTTAACGTTCGAGGCCGCGCTAACGTTCGAGGTCGCGTTGTTTTAACGTTCGAGGTTGCAATGTTTAACGTTCGAGGCCGCGTTAACGTTCGAGGTCGCGTTGTTTAACGTTCGAGGCCACGATAACGTTCGAGGTTGCGTTGTTTAACGTTCGAGGGCGCGTTAACGTTCGAGGTCGCGTTAACGTTCGAGGTCGCGTTGTTTAACCTTCGAGGTCGCGTTGTTTAACGTTCGAGGTCGCGTTGTTTAACGTTCGAGGCCGCGTTGTTTAACGTTCGAGGCCGCGTTGTTTAACGTTCGAGGCCGCGTTGTTTAACGTTCGAGGTCGCGTTAACGTTCGAGGTCGCGTTGTTTAACGTTCGAGGCCGCGTTGTTTAACGTTCGAGGCCGCGTTGTTTAACGTTCGAGGCCGCGATGTTTAACGTTCGAGGCCGCGTTGTTTAACGTTCGAGGCCACGCTGCTCGGTGTTCAAGGCTGAGCTGCTCCAGCAGATGTCCCCTGTTGGACAGACGTCCAACAGCAGACTTGTTTCTGTCTGATGCTGCAAGTCAGTCCAACTGGAGTCCACTATCTGGATCTTAGTCTCTCTGGATCCCAGCAGGACGGACAGAAAGTGTCCCAGCAGTACTTAAATGCACCATGTCCAACCAGGGATGGGTAACAGGGGTCCTGAAGGTCTGGATGTTTCCTGCAGCAGATCCATGGCTCAACGTGATCGTGTCAAATGAAGAGGAGTCTAAAAACTGGTCGTTTGCTCAGCGAATCAGGAGGTTGAAAAATCAAGTTTTGCATGTTTAAAACAAGAATTTTTACCTGCACAGTGGAGACGCAAGTCATTTTTAACCAATGCAACAAGACTGCATCATCTAACCGTTGCTTTAAGCAACACTAATCCTTCCGTCCCTGCCGATCCACAGTGTGACACGGCCGATCGGAGACCCTGGAACCTCCAGGCCTTTTAGGATCCATCAGATTAAGGATGGATCCTGTGAAGGATTTCCAGGTCAAAGAAAACATTTCCTGCTGATCATCATATTTGTGAACGTGTGACGGATCAGACCTCTATCCAGATCTCTGGGGATCTCCTGAGGTTTGACTTCCTGCTTGTACAGACCCTGAAACGCAAACGGAGAAGAAGAACATCAGTTATTTTACATCTGCTTCCACTTTCTGGATTCATTTCCAACCAAACGACTTTGTTGTCATGGATCTTTCATTGGCTTTGTGTACCTGGAAGTATCTAATAAATAAATAAAAACCGTTTACTCACTACTTCTCCTAAACAAAGCTGCCGTTCCTTTCACAGTCTGCCACGTTTATTTAATCACATTAGGCTTTCAAAGTTCTCCGACCTGGAAATAAAGAAAGCAATGAAGACCCACCATAACTTTGCGTTCAGCCTTGAGGGTGTGGACGACATGGGGGAGGATCTTTTTGGGGTATGTGCGGCGCTTCCTGGTGGTCTCAACGATGGTATCATCCAGGAGGCTCTGCAGATCGACGGCCTCATCATCTACTGGCCATGCGAGAGGAAACTGGTCAATGTTGTGGATAAAAACTTCTCTACGGCGGGAGTGTCATGATAAAGATCTCAGGTCAGACCAGAGAGTGAAGGACAGAAATCACCTTCAACATCAGGAGCGTCCTCCCAGGACTGCCCGTTCACCACGACGTTGGCCTGGACCGCCGCCTCGAAGTTCTGCAAGGAGAAACAGCGATTCCCTCCCGTTAACGGGACCCAGGGGAACCGGTTTAACTCTACCCGTTAACCAGACAGACATGACCTATCATGTTAAACCTGACATGTTAACCTGACATGTTAACCTATCATGTTAAACCTGACATGTTAACCTATCATGTTACACCTGACATGTTAACCTATCATGTTAAACCTGACATGTAAACCTGAGTAGGATCCCACCGCCAGCAGCTCCTCCAGTAAAAGTCTCTTCGTTTCTTCTGCAACTTCCGGTTGTCCGTCCAGAACTTTGCTTAAAACCGCTTTAAATCTGCTGATCTGCGCCACAACTTTCCTCTTCGACGTTGTCTGAACCCTGTAATCCTGACTTTCCTCCCCGGTTTCACTCCTCGTCTGCTCCATTTTAACCGCCAACTATGTTCGGATATTAACCGGAAGTTGAAATTGACTTCCTCGTCTTTCTACTAAAGCCGCCCCTCTAGGAACTGCAGCGATGAGAGAAGATGGTTCCGGCTAACTGCTAACTGTGCGGCTAAAACAAGCCGGGAGCGTTTAGTCTTCTAGAAGTTTTCTTTTTCTGTGGCGGTTTTATTTTCTTATTCAATGGATTATGACTGTCACTGTCATCTGTCAGCGCGTGAGTTTGAACAGGTGAGACGTCACAAACAAATACCTGTTGGGCTAGATATTTGTGTACACACACCCACACACGTGAGACCAAGCGCTAAATAACCAGGAACCAGAATAAACCGGAACAAATGTTAATGGTCTGGATGTTGGACATATAAAGAGGGTGGACTGTATTTCTGTACTGAAAGACTTTAGGCCAAAGAAAAGAAACAATGAGACTGTACTGTATTTGGGGAGGTGTTAATAACCAGACTACCATACATGGAATTAAAAACAAAGAACCAAATGATAACACTTAAAACCCAACTAAACACATGCAAAGACCACCCACCCTTTGGAACCCCTCCCTTTAATAAAGCGGCCGTGGTTAGCACCCTGATGCTCATCCTAGCAGAAGAGCTCCAAGGGAAAAGCAGTTACCTTAAAACAAAACTAAAATTGTCCAGACATGTTAAAGGAAAGAAAAATATACCTGGTCAAAGCAGCACAGATGTCCACTCCTGGCCTTTACTCCTGCAGGTGCTTGGAGGCGACTGGATGCTTGAAAACAATGTAAGCATGAAACAAATGAAGGCTGACATTTAATTCATAAAACCAGCGTAAGCTGATGATGAAGCTGCTGCTGCTGATGATGATGATGAAGCTGCTGCTGCTGATGATGATGATGATGAAGCTGCTGCTGCTGATGATGATGATGAAGCTGCTGCTGCTGATGATGATGATGAAGCTGCTGCTGATGATGAAGCTGCTGCTGATGCTGATGATGAAGCTGCTGCTGCTGCTGATGATGAAGCTGCTGCTGATGATGATGATGATGAAGCTGCTGATGATGATGATGAAGCTGCTGCTTGCTGCCTGCTTGCTGCCTGCTTGCTACCAGCCAGCCAGCAATATAAAAGTGTATTTGAATTACGGACATGTGTCTCTACGTTTAGAGAGGATGCAGTTTTATTGATTTAAGCTGGTACTTCAACACAACTCTGTTCCGTCCCTTGAGTTCGGAATCACTTTAAAAGATTCCAGGAAAATTTAAAATGAAAGGAAAATGGAAAGAAGTGAAGGTGGAGCAGGACTGTTTACAGATGAGCAAATAAATCAGGAACTCTTTTCTCATTTGTAGGATTTGGAAGACGTGATCCAGAGAAGCAGAGAGGTATACGTACATAAGTACACGTGTAAACATCCATGTCTTTATTCTAGTAATAATAATGTGTAATATGTATTTGAACCTGGACTCAGTAACATGATGATTTAGACAAACACACTTTTCCTGCTGGGTCATGTTCATCCAACATGTGATTCCGAGTATTTCCATCATGATAGTTTCAGAATGAAATGGTTTCTTCTTTTATCTGAAAGAGAAAAACATGAATCTTTGTCTTTCTGTGCATGAGAGCAGGCTGGAGTAAAGACTTCAATTACAGTTACAGAAGAAGCCGGAGAATTCAGCAGAGTTCTGCAGCTGCAAGAAAGGTAATCAGATTATATGTAGCGCACTCTGCAGCTGCAAGAAAGGTAATCAGATTACACATAGCTCGCTCTGCAGATACAAGAAAGGTAATCAGATTACACGTAGCTTGCTCTAGAGCTGCAAGAAAGGTAATCAGATTACATGTAGCTCACTCTGCAAATACAAGAAAGGTAATCAGATTACACATAGCTTGCTCTGGAGCTGCAAGAAAGGTAATCAGATTACATGTAGCGCGCTCTGCAGATACAAGGTAATCAGACTACACGTAGCTCGCTCTGCAAATACAAGAAAGGTAATCAGATTACACATAGCTCGCTCTGCAGATACAAGAAAGGTAATCAGATTACACGTAGCTCACTCTGCAGATGCAAGAAAGGTAATCAGATTACATGTAGCTCACTCTGCAAATACAAGAAAGGTAATCAGATTACACATAGCTTGCTCTGGAGCTGCAAGAAAGGTAATCAGATTACATGTAGCGCGCTCTGCAGATACAAGGTAATCAGACTACACGTAGCTCGCTCTGCAAATACAAGAAAGGTAATCAGATTACACGTGTCATGTAGCACGCTCTGCAGCTGCAAGAAAGGTAATCAGATTACACGTAGCTCGCTCTGCAGATACAAGAAAGGTTATCAGATTACACGTAGCGTGCTCTGCAGCTGCAAGAAAGGTAATCAGATTACATGTAGCGCGCTCTGCAGCTGCAAGAAAGGTAATCAGATTACATGTAGCTCGCTCTACAGATACAAGAAAGGTAATCAGATTACATGTAGCTCGCTCTGCAGCTGCAAGAAAGGTAATCAGATTACAAGTAGCTTGCTCTGCAGCTGCAAGAAAGGTAATCAGATTACAAGTAGCTTGCTCTGCAGCTGCAAGAAAGGTAATCAGATTACACGTAGCTCACTCTGCAGATGCAAGAAAGGTAATCAGATTACACCTAGCTCGCTCTGCAGCTGCAAGAAAGGTAATCAGATTATATGTAGCGCACTCTGCAGCTGCAAGAAAGGTAATCAGATTACACATAGCTCGCTCTGCAGATACAAGAAAGGTAATCAGATTACACGTAGCTTGCTCTAGAGCTGCAAGAAAGGTAATCAGATTACATGTAGCTCACTCTGCAAATACAAGAAAGGTAATCAGATTACACATAGCTTGCTCTGGAGCTGCAAGAAAGGTAATCAGATTACATGTAGCGCGCTCTGCAGATACAAGGTAATCAGACTACACGTAGCTCGCTCTGCAAATACAAGAAAGGTAATCAGATTACACGTGTCATGTAGCACGCTCTGCATGCAAGAAAGGTAATCAGATTACACGTAGCGCGCTCTGCATGCAAGAAAGGTAATCAGATTACACGTAGCTTGCTCTAGAGCTGCAAGAAAGGTAATCAGATTACATGTAGCTCACTCTGCAAATACAAGAAAGGTAATCAGATTACACATAGCTTGCTCTGGAGCTGCAAGAAAGGTAATCAGATTACATGTAGCGCGCTCTGCAGATACAAGGTAATCAGACTACACGTAGCTCGCTCTGCAAATACAAGAAAGGTAATCAGATTACACGTGTCATGTAGCACGCTCTGCATGCAAGAAAGGTAATCAGATTACACGTAGCGCGCTCTGCATGCAAGAAAGGTAATCAGATTACACGTAGCTTGCTCTAGAGCTGCAAGAAAGGTAATCAGATTACATGTAGCACGCTCTGCAGCTGCAAGAAAGGTAATCAGATTACAAGTAGCTCACTCTGCAAATACAAGAAAGGTAATCAGATTACACATAGCTTGCTCTGGAGCTGCAAGAAAGGTAATCAGATTACACGTAGCGCGCTCTGCAGATACAAGGTAATCAGACTACACGTAGCTCGCTCTGCAAATACAAGAAAGGTAATCAGATTACACGTGTCATGTAGCACGCTCTGCATGCAAGAAAGGTAATCAGATTACACGTAGCGCGCTCTGCATGCAAGAAAGGTAATCAGATTACACGTAGCTTGCTCTAGAGCTGCAAGAAAGGTAATCAGATTACATGTAGCACGCTCTGCAGCTGCAAGAAAGGTAATCAGATTACATGTAGCGCGCTCTGCAGATACAAGGTAATCAGACTACACGTAGCCCGCTCTGCAAATACAAGGTAATCAGATTACACGTAGCTCGCTCTGCAGATACAAGAAAGGTAATCAGATTACACGTAGCTCGCTCTGCAGATACAAGAAAGGTTATCAGATTACACGTAGCGTGCTCTGCAGCTGCAAGAAAGGTAATCAGATTACATGTAGCGCGCTCTGCAGCTGCAAGAAAGGTAATCAGATTACATGTAGCGCGCTCTGCAGCTGCAAGAAAGGTAATCAGATTACAAGTAGCTCGCTCTACAGATACAAGAAAGGTAATCAGATTACATGTAGCTCGCTCTGCAGCTGCAAGAAAGGTAATCAGATTACAAGTAGCTTGCTCTGCAGCTGCAAGAAAGGTAATCAGATTACAAGTAGCTTGCTCTGCAGCTGCAAGAAAGGTAATCAGATTACACGTAGCTCACTCTGCAGATGCAAGAAAGGTAATCAGATTACACCTAGCGCGCTCTGCAGCTGCAAGAAAGGTAATCAGATTACAAGTAGCTTGCTCTGCAGCTGCAAGAAAGGTAATCAGATTACACGTAGCTCACTCTGCAGATGCAAGAAAGGTAATCAGATTACACCTAGCGCACTCTGCAGATACAAGTAAGGTAGTCAGATTACACGTAGCGCGCTCTGCAGCTGCAAAAAAAGGTTATCAGATTACATATAGCGCGCTCTGCAGCTGCAAGAAAGGTTATCAGATTACATATAGCGCGCTCTGCAGATACAAGAAAGGTAATCAGATCACACGTAGCGCGCTCTGCAGCTGCAAAAAAAGGTTATCAGATTACATATAGCGCGCTCTGCAGCTGCAAAGAAAGGTTATCAGATTACATGCAGCGTGCTCTGCAGCTGCAAGAAAGGTAATCAGATTACACGTAGCTCGCTCTGCAGATACAAGAAAGGTTATCAGATTACACGTAGCGTGCTCTGCAGCTGCAAGAAAGGTAGTCAGATTACACGTAGCGCGCTCTGCAGCTGCAAAAAAAGGTTATCAGATTACATATAGCGCGCTCTGCAGCTGCAAGAAAGGTTATCAGATTACATATAGCGCGCTCTGCAGATACAAGAAAGGTAATCAGATCACACGTAGCGCGCTCTGCAGCTGCAAAAAAAGGTTATCAGATTACATATAGCGCGCTCTGCAGCTGCAAAGAAAGGTTATCAGATTACATGCAGCGTGCTCTGCAGCTGCAAGAAAGGTAATCAGATTACACGTAGCTCGCTCTGCAGATACAAGAAAGGTTATCAGATTACACGTAGCGTGCTCTGCAGCTGCAAGAAAGGTAATCAGATTACATGTAGCGCGCTCTGCAGCTGCAAGAAAGGTAATCAGATTACATGTAGCGCGCTCTGCAGCTGCAAGAAAGGTAATCAGATTACAAGTAGCTCGCTCTACAGATACAAGAAAGGTAATCAGATTACATGTAGCTCGCTCTGCAGCTGCAAGAAAGGTAATCAGATTACAAGTAGCTTGCTCTGCAGCTGCAAGAAAGGTAATCAGATTACAAGTAGCTTGCTCTGCAGCTGCAAGAAAGGTAATCAGATTACACGTAGCTCACTCTGCAGATGCAAGAAAGGTAATCAGATTACACCTAGCGCGCTCTGCAGCTGCAAGAAAGGTAATCAGATTATATGTAGCGCACTCTGCAGCTGCAAGAAAGGTAATCAGATTACACATAGCTCGCTCTGCAGATACAAGAAAGGTAATCAGATTACACGTAGCTCACTCTGCAGATGCAAGAAAGGTTATCAGATTACACCTAGCGCGCTCTGCAGCTGCAAGAAAGGTAATCAGATTACATGTAGCGCGCTCTGCAGCTGCAAGAAAGGTAATCAGATTACACATAGCTCGCTCTGCAGATACAAGAAAGGTAATCAGATTACATGTAGCTCTCTCTGCAGCTGAAGACGAGGTCTGATTTTTTTATTTTAAAGTTGTAAAATAAAAAAATGGTGAAAAGACAGAAATTGGTAATTTTTGTTTGGTAAAGAATGAAATGGTGAAAATAAAAACTGAAGCTGAGTTAAACTTCCACCATGAAGCAGCGGGCGGGCCGGAGATGTTTTCTGTAACAAGGCGGACGGGTCAGAGATGTTCTCTGTAACCCGGCAGGGGGGCCGGAGATGTTCTCTGTAACCCGGCGGGCGGGCCGGAGATGTTTTCTGTAACCCGGCGGGCGGGCCGGAGATGTTCTCTGTAACCCGGCGGGCGGGTCGGAGATGTTTTATGTAACCCGGCGAACGGGTCGGAGATGTTTTCTGTAACCCGGCGGGCGGGCCGGAGATGTTTTCTGTAACCCGGCGGGCGGGTCAGGGATGTTCTCTGTAACCCGGCGGGCGGGTCGGAGATGTTACCTGTAACCCGGCCGGCGGGCCGGAGATGTTTTCTGTAACCCGGCGGACGGGCCGGAGATGTTTTCTGTAACCCGGCGGACGGGCCGGAGATGTTCTCTGTAACCCGGTGGGCGGGTCGGAACTGGCAGAGCTAACAGAACCAGACTAAACGGACCTTCATGTGTAGACAGCTGCTCTCAGCTAGGCGGCTCCTTCTCATTCCTGAAGTTATCCTGAATTCCTTCTTCCAGGTTTCCAGATCTGGTGTCTCCGTGTTTTGGTGTCCACCTGCTGCAGACCAGTGGGGGGTTAGAGCGGCGCAGCGCCATGCCTCAGGTAGGAAAACACCTGAGCAGATGTTGATCCGGAGCGTCTGGATCAGGAAATATTAGTTGTGTTTCAGGCGAGGAAGATGGAGGCTGGTAGGTGTTTCTGACCCGTTCAGACTGTGAACGCGTGTGAAGCTTTTCTTTAATGATCCGTGTTTCCTGCAGGACCTGGATGCCGCCCGGTCACGGTTCTACGTCCACAGAAATCGGCTCGTTGCTGTTGGAGAGGTGAACTCTACAAACCTTTTCTACCTTCCTTTAAATCCACAGCAGGACCCGCCTCCGTAGGTTCACACATTGCTTTTAAAAAAGAAACTGGTCCAGGAACGGGATTGTATGTTGGTTCAGGTCCAGTCTGAAATTCCAGGACTTTGTTTCGTCTGCAGCAGATTGAAAACTTTTTACCGACTGGAATTTACCTTTCAGAAATTGTTCCATCAGTTTATTTAAGGAGGCATTTTCAGGACATGAGTTAGAAAAACAATGAGAGGAGATAATGCTGAATGACAGATGTTTTTCCTTGTTCTGGTTTCAGATCGGTTTGGACTTCACACCGTGGTGCGCTCTGACTCAGCGCGGACCGAGACAACCAGGTCTTCGTTAAACAGCTAGACATCGCCAAGGAGCTGGACCTGCCTGTGTGAGGCAGAATGACACGCAGCCGCTTCATACGTGTTTTTGACATGTTTTCTGATGCAGGTCTGTTACAAGTCTGTTACAAGTCAGTAACAGGTCTGTTACAGGTCAGTAACAGGTCAGTAACAGGTCTAACCAGGTCTGTTACAGGTCAGTAACAGGTCTGTTACAGGTCAGTAACAGGATAGTAACAGGTCAGTAAAAGGTCTAACCAGGTCTGTTACAGGTCAGTAACAGGTCTAACCAGGTCTGTTACAGGTCAGTAACAGGTCTGTTACAGGTCAGTAACAGGTCGGTAACAGGTCAGTAACAGGTCAGGTATAAAAACTGATTTTCATGATCAGGATCAAGTACAATCATCATGCATTGATTATTGATTGACAACCATCAGATGTTAATGTCACAGCTGATCATCACAGGTCACATGTAACATTTCATTTTCATAAAAAAAGCTGTAAAACAATGATAATGATGATGAAGGGGACTCCTCCTCCTTTCTGTCTTTTCTGTTGTCAGGAACATCCACTCACGATCAGCAGCTGGGGTTACCATAGAAACCATGAAAGAACACGGTGAGTTTTCCCTCATATCATGCAGATGTGGCCATGTTTAAGTCAGACCTCTCATTGTTAGCTATGTTTAGCCCCGACCTCCCCTGGTTAGCTATGTTTAGCCCCGCCCTCCTCTGGTTAGCTATGTTTAGCTCCACACTCCCTTGGTTAGCTATGTTTAGGCCCGCCCTCCCCTGGTTAGCTATGTTTAGCCCCGCCCTCCCCTGGTTAGCTATGTTTAGCTCCACACTCCCTTGGTTAGCTATGTTTTGCCCTGCCCTCCCCTGGTTAGCTTTGTTTAGCTCCGCCCTCCCCTGGTTAGCTATGTTTAGCTCCACACTCCCTTGGTTAGCTATGTTTAGCCCCGCCCTCCCTTGGTTAGCTATGTTTAGCCCCGCCCTCCCTTGGTTAGCTATGTTTAGCCCCGCCCTCCCTTGGTTAGCTATGTTTAGCCCCGCCCTCCCTTGGTTAGCTATGTTTAGCCCCGCCCTCCCTTGGTTAGCTATGTTTAGCCCCGCCCTCCCTTGGTTAGCTATGTTTAGCCCCGCCCTCCCTTGGTTAGCTATGTTTAGCCCCGCCCTCCCTTGGTTAGCTATGTTTAGCCCCGCCCTCCCTTGGTTAGCTATGTTTAGCTCCACACTCCCTTGGTTAGCTATGTTTAGCTCCACACTCCCTTGGTTAGCTATGTTTAGCCCCGCCCTCCCCTGGTTAGCTATGTTTAGCACCACCCTGTCATGTTCAGCTATCTTTTGGCCACATTTAGCTCCGCCCTCCAGTGGACAGTCATGTTTAGCTCCGCCCTCTCTTGGCCAGGTATCAGCCGAGCTCTGCTCCACAACTTTGCTGGGAAACTGCGGGTTGGTCTGGAAGGTGTGAAAGCTGGTTTCTTCTTCTCTTTTCCACCTGCTGTCTGCAGGAACCAACAGGTTGGTGAATTTAGGAAATAATCCATGCGGTTTTACTGGATTTTGGTTCATCAGCTGTATTAATGGGAAAAAAGGTATGATGGCGAAGAAGGAGGCAGAGCCGTCCAATCAGCATCCTCGGTATAGATAACAGTAACTAGTTACTGTTAGAATGCTGAAACTCACTAACAGTAACTAGTAACTTTTTTTTTTAACTCTGTCCTGTCCAGCATCCTAACATACAGAACGGTGGTCTGTGTCCCACACTTTGCTTGACAGATTTGCTCTACCAAGGGAGACATGTTATATACATGGCTGCCCTTGATATTTTTATTATTTTTATTGTAATCTTTTTTTCTTCAGTTTTTGTCGTTACCGAACCTGACAGGGAGATAGAGGAAAAGTGAAGAGAGAGGAAAAAGAAGGTGGAAAAAAAAGGTAGAAAAGGACAGGATTAAAATGTGTAAATAACAGTTGTCTAGGCTTCCTAAAACACACCACAAAAAAACTATATAAACTACCACAGTACTACATGATACATAAAGAAAATAGGAAAAGGATGATATGAAAAAGTACAGCAGTCATCAAACGTACCTGCAGATAAACGTACCAACACACAAACATCAGCTACATCTAGTCAGAAGCAGATGGAGAGACGAGCACGTTTGTGAGCATGCACGTGTGAACGAGCGTGTGTGGCCATGTGCAGGCACTCAACAGGCCCAAGGCCACAAGGCCACCCATTCCCCCCAGCAGAGCCCCGTCCAGGAACCCGACGGGGCCCCAGGCAAACCACCGCCAGCCATGCCAACCCAACACCAAGGCTAAGCACCCCAGGGACAAGAACATGTCTGCAGGTTCCCCCCCCCCCCACACACACACACACACCAGGGGCAGCCCATGACACACTCACACAACCTCATACATTCTCCCAGAGGTCTCTCTAGCCCCCCGATGCGGCACCAAGGGCGGCCCCCAGGGCAAACGGCGCCCAGCAGCACGACACAAAGGACTCCAGGCAGGCACCGAACCTCCACCTCCACCGAACACCCCCCCGCCTGAGTTGTGTGTGCGTGAGTGTGGGCTATTTATACTGCAATTAAAAACTGGAAGGAGCCATGAGATGGTGGTGGGTCCCACTGCTGCCAGGCAGCAGGACTCCCTCAGTGTGTGTGTGTGTTATGTGTGTAGTGCAATACTGTTAAATGTGGTAGTGTCTACTGTGTTAATAAAATCGGGGGGAGAGAGGTCACAAAGGGAGGGGATGGAGGAAGGGCCACCTCGGTGGTTCCTGTCCGCCCACCCACAGCCCATGTGCCCCCCCGAGACCCTCAATGTATATTAGTATGTAGCATATATGTTGCACAAAATGGTCACTAATCACTAAAGGGTGAGTAAAGGAGGGACCCTAGGTACTAACATTATGCAATATAATCGTAATGGACTAGTGTTCAGAAGAGTAAGGTTCAGCTCAAGGAGAAAGAGGCAGAGACTGGAAGGGTTGCTTTTGATGGTACCATGTATTGAATATAATTAAAGACAAAGACAAAACATACATTTAACATTCAGAGGGAGAGAATGGCCATTCTAAAGAGTAAAACCCACAATGTGTTACAAGGATTCAATATTCAAATAATTACCCAGTTCAAAGGTTATTTACAACAGTTCAATATTCAAATCTAATATTCAATTCAACATTGATCGGGAGCGCACAGATCAATGGAGAGCTCACACGCACAGTCCAACGCAGAGTGAACGTTAACAGTTCATACGACCCAGATGTACCAGTTCAGAGAGACGTCCATGTGTGGGAATGGAATAGTGTAAGTAGCTGGAGCAATGGGTCGCAGAATAAGTGCGTGAGCGAGTGCAAGAGTTCGTGTCGGCTACAGGAGCCTCCTACCAGCCCGAGCTGAGCAGAGGGATGGAGGGGGTCCTGGTAGGAATCTTCAGCAGCTGAGTTGATTCAGGTTCATTAGGGTTAGCTCGCCATCTAGATCTGGCCTGTATAAACAACAGGACCAACGTTATTCCAATAAATCTATGGGTACACAATTCACCAATCTAAATATCAAAACAATAATACTAACTGTATTACAGTGGATAAATAATTTCACATGTAAGGTCAATATTATACAATATATCCAAAGTATTCCAAACAATTAATAAAACAATTACTTGTAACTGAATTAAATAACTTTCAGTCACATAAATCAGTCGCAATAAAGCTTTGCAGTTAAAATGCATATAAGTACATTTCAATAGAAACAAGGATGGATAATATAAACAGACATGTCACATTAAATACAATTCATTCAGACAACAATACTGTCCACTGTTTGGCATTGATAGCAAATGCTAACCGGACCCATGTTATCCTATGGGGTGGCTAATGCTAAGCTAACCAACCAAACAATATAGGAAGCATGGACTCACCGATTCCGCTTATTTCATTTAAATGCGCAGTCATTCGCGGCGGTTTCGGACTGATAGTCGGCTCCTACAAGTCATCGGTTCATGCAATAAGTTTCAGAACATGACATGATGAGTTAATAGTAATCTGAAGCAAAACATACCTCGTAGCAAACATTTGTGTAGCTCTCCCCTCGCATGTGACCGATCGCTTCCGGGTAGCGCTTGATAAAGCTAGCTAATTGGTCGACCGCAGTCATGTGACCAAAGCCATACAAGGCACGTGAGAATCAAAGAGCAAAAGGCAGGGCAAGAGAACACAGTGAGAGCGGTTTCGGCACCCGCGTTAAAAGTGTCTAGGTTGTGATTAAAATCTAGTGGAGCAGGCAGTCGCAGGGGTCCACTGGGGGATCCCGAAATGTGGACCCCCAGCCAAATCCACCGACTCCACCCGCCCCACAGAGCCCTATGTGTGGTGTGTATGATGTGGGTGGCGGGGGAGGAGAGGGGCTCGGGGAGGGGTACAGCCGGAAGAGAGATCTCTCTCCCAGGCAGCCAACTCCCCAGCTGGCCGCTGTAGGCGCCCCCGCCTCCCCAGGACCACCCACGGGTAGAAGGGCAAAGGCCCGGCCCTGCCAAGAGCCCAACGCACCAGTGCCCCGGGACACCCCCCCCCCAACCGGGCCACGCAGCCCCAGGCCAGCCCCTCGACAGCCCCAGACCTCCCCGGTCGCCCCCTGGCCCGCCACCAGGGAGCACCAGGCCACCAAGGCCCCGGATCCGGTTAGTCACACAGTCTCCCACCTAATGACCCTTTCCGACCACCGATCCAGAGAAACGGCCAGAGCCAATGGACCCCCAAGGCCCCCCAGCCAGCCCCCACCCCGGACCCCCACGGAACGACTAGTTACCGTTAGAATGCTGTAACTCACTAACTAGTTTCTCCCAAATTACTCTTTGGGAGAAATAACTAGTTAATCAGCTGGTCGTCAGCTGATCCAACAGATGAAATAAATCTTCACACACTGTAATAATACGTCTCGTTTTTACTCCTGTTGTGGTGAAAAACCAGAGAAATAAAAGCGTCCAGCGGACAAAGGCGAGGGGACGGCGTGACGTAGAGACGGTGTTTGTGTTTAACAGAGACAGAAGCTGATCAAACTCCTCCCTCTGGAACACATCTGCTTGGAAACGGATTCTCCTTCGCTGGGACTCCAGAGACACGAACGTTCAGCTGCACTCAATACACGTCCTTGTTGAGACACAGATGTTCCAGTCTTCTTGTCTCCTCCCGTCTCCTTCCTTCTCCTTCCTTCTCCTCCCGTCTCCTTCCTTCTCCTTCCTTCTCCTCCCATCTCCTCCCGTCTCCTTCCTTCTCCTCCCTTCTCCTCCCATCTCCTCCCGTCTCCTTCCTTCTCCTCCCGTCTCCTTCCTTCTCCTTCCTTTTCCTTCCTTTTCCTCCTGTCTCCTCTCGTCTCCTTCCTTTTCCTCCTGTCTCCTCTCGTCTCCTTCCTTCTCCTCCCATCTCCTCCCGTCTCCTTCCTTCTCCTCCCATCTCCTCCCGTCTCCTTCCTTCTCCTCCCGTCTCCTTCCTTCTCCTTCCTTTTCCTTCCTTTTCCTCCTGTCTCCTCCCGTCTCCTTCCTTCTCCTTCCTTCTCCTCCTGTCTCCTTCCTTCTCCTTCCTTTTCCTCCTGTCTCCTCTCGTCTCCTTCCTTCTCCTCCCATCTCCTCCCGTCTCCTTCCTTCTCCTCCCATCTCCTCCCGTCTCCTTCCTTCTCCTCCCGTCTCCTTCCTTCTCCTTCCTTTTCCTTCCTTTTCCTCCTGTCTCCTCCCGTCTCCTTCCTTCTCCTTCCTTCTCCTCCTGTCTCCTTCCTTCTCCTTCCTTTTCCTCCTGTCTCCTCTCGTCTCCTTCCTTCTCCTCCCATCTCCTCCCGTCTCCTTCCTTCTCCTCCCATCTCCTCCCGTCTCCTTCCTTCTCCTCCCGTCTCCTTCCTTCTCCTTCCTTTTCCTTCCTTTTCCTCCTGTCTCCTCCCGTCTCCTTCCTTCTCCTTCCTTCTCCTCCTGTCTCCTTCCTTCTCCTTCCTTTTCCTCCTGTCTCCTCTCATCTCCTTCCTTCTCCTCCCATCTCCTCTCGTCTCCTTCCTTCTCCTCCCATCTCCTCCCGTCTCCTTCCTTCTCCTCCCGTCTCCTTCCTTCTCCTTCCTTTTCCTTCCTTTTCCTCCTGTCTCCTCCCGTCTCCTTCCTTCTCCTTCCTTCTCCTCCTGTCTCCTTCCTTCTCCTTCCTTTTCCTCCTGTCTCCTCCCGTCTCCTTCCTTCTCCTCCCATCTCCTCCCGTCTCCTTCCTTCTCCTCCCGTCTCCTTCCTTCTCCTCCCGTCTCCTTCCTTCTTCCTTTTCCTCCTGTCTCCTCCCGTCTCCTTCCTTCTCCTCCCGTCTCCTTCCTTCTCCTCCCGTCTCCTTCCTTCTTCCTTTTCCTCCTGTCTCCTCCCGTCTCCTTCCTTCTCCTTCCTTCTCCTCCCGTCTCCTTCCTTTTCCTCCTGTCTCCTCCCGTCTCCTTCCTTCTCCTTCCTTTTCCTCCTGTCTCCTCCCGTCTCCTTCCTTCTCCTTCCTTCTCCTCCCGTCTCCTTCCTTCTCCTTCCTTCTCCTCCTGTCTCCTTCCTTCTCCTTCCTTTTCCTCCTGTCTCCTCCCGTCTCCTTCCTTCTCCTTCCTTCTCCTCCCATCTCCTCCCGTCTCCTTCCTTCTTCCTTTTCCTCCTGTCTCCTCCCGTCTCCTTCCTTCTCCTTCCTTCTCCTCCTGTCTCCTTCCTTCTCCTTCCTTTTCCTCCTGTCTCCTCCCGTCTCCTTCCTTCTCCTTCCTTCTCCTCCTGTCTCCTTCCTTCTCCTTCCTTTTCCTCCCATCTCCTCCCGTCTCCTTCCTTCTCCTCCCGTCTCCTTCCTTCTTCCTTTTCCTCCTGTCTCCTCCCGTCTCCTTCCTTCTCCTCCCGTCTCCTTCCTTCTCCTCCCGTCTCCTTCCTTCTTCCTTTTCCTCCTGTCTCCTCCCGTCTCCTTCCTTCTCCTTCCTTCTCCTCCCGTCTCCTTCCTTTTCCTCCTGTCTCCTCCCGTCTCCTTCCTTCTCCTTCCTTTTCCTCCTGTCTCCTCCCGTCTCCTTCCTTCTCCTTCCTTCTCCTCCCGTCTCCTTCCTTCTCCTTCCTTTTCCTCCTGTCTCCTCTCGTCTCCTTCCTTCTCCTCCCTTCTCCTTCCTTCTCCTTCCTTTTCCTCCCGTCTCCCAGGTGAGGAATGAGGACATCGCTCTGTCCTGCCGTTACATGTCTGAAGTTAAAGGAGTGTCTCCCCAGAAGGTTCAGGTCATCACGGCTCAGAACGCCTACAGAATCTTCTCCAAGGCTCCTAAAACGTAAACAAACATTCCTGCTTCTGGAAGCACAGCTGGACCTGGGAATCAGGGTGGGGGGTTCAGGAGGCCGCGGTGGGCGTGGCTCTGGCTCGGCTATAGATTTAATTTGCTTCATATTAAATAAAACAGGTGAACATGCATGAGCTGTTGTCATGGCGACGCCCATCTTCACCAGACACATTCAGGTTCTTTTCATGGTTCATGTTTTTATTTGATCCCTTTTTTCATTTCTGGGTTAACAAGTTAGAAAATAATGAGAAATTATTATCAACAAGAACATTAAAAGCATCCAGACGTTTCTCTTCCGGATCGATTTTTTATTTAAAGTTTGATGAAGAAACCGAAAACCCTGAAGACCTGCTTGACAATCAGTCTGCAGTAATCATCAGTATTCACTGATTATTTCTATTTTACTTTTCTTCTCATAACGCTACATCGTGGCTTCTGGTTTAGTCCAGTTTGATCCTGGTTGTGTTCTGGTCAGACTGCAGCTTCTACACCAGGTGAGATTTACCTGAAAGAAAGAAGAAAAGGATCCAACGGGCTCGTTCTTACAGTATTGTAGAAACTGGGTCACCAGAACCTGGAGTTCGGCTCCGCGTGATGAGCCGGACTTACAGCTCTCTGCAAAGTGTCTTCTCTCCGGACGTTGGACCGGCAGCGGCTGCTCGGTGCGGGCCGCTCCGCGCTGCGGTCCGTCGGTCATGGCCGCCAGGAGCACCGGGCTGGTCCGCAGGTGCTTCCGGTAGTGCTTCCTCGCGGTCCGGTCCCAGGCCTGTCGGGGGTCCATTTCCACCTGACACCAGGTCTCCCTGCGCAGGTTCAGGTCCAGCAGGGTCCTCTCCTCAGACCCGGACATGTCTTCCCACCGCCGCCGGCTTGTAGGCGGTTGCTATGGAGACAAGATTCACAAACTTCAACTCACAAATCTGTAGCTTCATGTTTAAAATGTGCAAAGCAAACGATTTAATACGTGCACGAACTACCTGGTGCACAAAACTGCTTTATGCACAGATCAGTTTACACGTGCACGAGGGAGTTAGAGACACTTCACGCTTCCTGCGTGGATGGTGAGTTTAAATGCTGCTGGAAATGAATGAATGAATGAAAATGAATGAATGAATGAAAAATACTTTATTAATCCCAAAGGGAAATTCAATAAATAAATAAAGCTGGGTCATCTGGGTTTTCTTCTCAGTGGATGATGGATGGATGGATGATGGATGGATGGATGGATGATGGATGGATGGTGGATGATGGATGGATGGATAGATGGATGGATGGATGGATGGATGATGGATGGATGATGGATGGATGGATGATGGATGGATGGATGGATGATGGATGATGGATGGATGATGGATGATGGATGATGGATGGATGGATGATGGATGATGGATGGATGATGGATGGATGGATGGATAATGGATGATGGATGGATGATGGATGGATGGATGGATGATGGATGGATGGATGGATGATGGATGGATGGATGGATGGATGGATGGATGGATGGATGGATGATGGATGGATGATGGATGGATGGATGGATGATGGATGATGGATGGATGATGGATGGATGGATGGATGATGGATGGATGGATGATGGATGGATGATGGATGATGGATGGATGGATGATGGATGATGGATGGATGATGGATGGATGGATGATGGATGGATGGATGATGGATGGATGATGGATGGATGGATGATGGATGGATGGATGGATGGATGATGGATGATGGATGGATGGATGATGGATGGATGGATGATGGATGGATGGATGATGGATGATGGATGGATGATGGATGGATGGATGATGGATGGATGGATGATGGATGATGGATGGATGATGGATGGATGGATGATGGATGGATGGATGGATGATGGATGGATGGATGGATGATGGATGGATGGATGATGGATGGATGATGGATGGATGGATGATGGATGGATGGATGATGGATGATGGATGATGGATGGATGGATGATGGATGATGGATGGATGATGGATGGATGGATGATGGATGATGGATGGATGATGGATGGATGGATGATGGATGGATGGATGGATGATGGATGGATGGATGATGGATGGATGGATGGATGGATGATGGATGGATGATGGATGGATGGATGATGGATGGATGGATGGATGATGGATGATGGATGGATGATGGATGATGGATGATGGATGGATGGATGATGGATGGATGATGGATGGATGGATGATGGATGGATGATGGATGGATGGATGATGGATGGATGGATGGATGATGGATGGATGATGGATGGATGGATGGATGATGGATGGATGGATGATGGATGATGGATGATGGATGATGGATGGATGGATGATGGATGATGGATGATGGATGGATGATGGATGATAGATGGATGGATGATGGATGGATGATGGATGGATGGATGGATGGATGATGGATGGATGGATGGATGATGGATGGATGATGGATGGATGGATGATGGATGGATGGATGGATGGATGGATGATGGATGATGGATGGATGATGGATGATGGATGGATGGATGGATGGATGATGGATGGATGATGGATGATGGATGGATGGATGGATGATGGATGATGGATGATGGATGGATGATGGATGATGGATGGATGGATGATGGATGGATGGATGGATGATGGATGGATGATGGATGGATGATGGATGATGGATGGATGGATGGATGATGGATGATGGATGGATGATGGATGATGGATGATGGATGGATGATGGATGGATGGATGATGGATGGATGGATGGATGATGGATGGATGATGGATGGATGGATGATGGATGGATGGATGGATGATGGATGATGGATGATGGATGATGGATGGATGGATGGATGATGGATGATGGATGGATGATGGATGATGGATGATGGATGATGGATGATGGATGGATGGATGATGGATGGATGGATGGATGATGGATGGATGATGGATGGATGGATGGATGATGGATGATGGATGATGGATGGATGATGGATGATGGATGGATGATGGATGGATGGATGATGGATGGATGGATGGATGATGGATGGATGATGGATGATGGATGATGGATGATGGATGGATGATGGATGATGGATGATGGATGGATGATGGATGGATGATGGATGGATGGATGATGGATGGATAAGTGGGGAACATATATGATGCTATATGGTTGATGCTGGTTAATCTTCTAGAAAATGGGAACATTTCTCTGGTTGGATTGAAACAGTCGCCCAGTCTGCTCCTCTAGAAATCTTCCTACTGGAAAACAGGTTGAGTCCGAACTACTGACCTGACCTACGTTACAGAGACAGCTGAGAACCGTTCACGTCTGTCTAAAATAAATACAGTTTTTATTCATTATTAATAATTCACAATGATTTTTAATATGTTTTTTCTCCACAATAATCAGTTAATTCAACACTTAGCTGCTCACCTCCTTCCTCAGCGTCACCTGGACATGTTCATGAGGGGAAGGGGACATGTTCATGAGGGGAGGGGGACATGTTCAGGTGGGGAAGGGGACATGTTCAGGTAGGGAAAGGGACATGTTCATGTGGGGAAGGGGACATGTTCAGGTAGGGAAAGGGACATGTTCATGTGGGGAAGGGGACATGTTCATGAGGGGAAGGGGACATGTTCAGGTAGGGAAAGGGACATGTTCAGGTGGGGAAGGGGACATGTTCATGAGGGGAAGGGGACATGTTCATGAGGGGAAGGGGACATGTTCAGGTGGGGAAGGGGACATGTTCATGAGGGGAAGGGGACATGTTCATGAGGGGAAGGGGACATGTTCAGGTGGGGAAGGGGACATGTTCATGAGGGGAAGGGGACATGTTCATGAGGGGAAGGGGACATGTTCAGGTGGGGAAGGGGACATGTTCAGGTAGGGAAAGGGACATGTTCATGAGGGGAAGGGGACATGTTCATGAGGGGAGGGGGACATGTTCAGGTGGGGAAGGGGACATGTTCAGGTAGGGAAAGGGACATGTTCATGTGGGGAAGGGGACATGTTCAGGTAGGGAAAGGGACATGTTCATGTGGGGAAGGGGACATGTTCATGAGGGGAAGGGGACATGTTCAGGTAGGGAAAGGGACATGTTCAGGTAGGGAAAGGGACATGTTCAGGTGGGGAAGGGGACATGTTCATGAGGGGAAGGGGACATGTTCATGAGGGGAAGGGGACATGTTCAGGTGGGGAAGGGGACATGTTCATGAGGGGAAGGGGACATGTTCATGAGGGGAAGGGGACATGTTCAGGTGGGGAAGGGGACATGTTCAGGTAGGGAAAGGGACATGTTCATGAGGGGAGGGGGACATGTTCATGTGATGTTCCACAACTTTCCATCAGAAGAGCGAACCGACCACCTCGTCTCTGGAAGAACTGGGTGACGTACTGTCCACCCCTCTGTTCTCTCTCCCTGCTGTCTTACCATCCACTGCCTGTCTGTTGCTGCCTGGTGGAGCAGGTGATGGAGCAGGTGATGGAGCAGGTGGACTGAACCATTTAAGGGAAATATAGAGGGGGGGGTTTAAAAACAGAGAACCGTAGTGGCATCATTGTGTTGTATCTAAAACATTTACGTGATATAAGTTTATCATTGAGTTTTAGGTCATTTTGTTATTATTATAGACTCCCAGAGTCCTTCACCTTTCCCTCCTTTTCGGAGCCTGGACATGGTACGGGGCTAACTGTTGAATAAAGGCTTCAGACGCCACATGTCCAGTCCTCATCACAACCAGCCAGTGGAAAAACCAACAAACGTAGTTTTCCTACATTTAAGGTTCTTGTTCCAAATTAAAAACATAAAACATATTTCAGTCTGGACTAACTACAACTGGACAAAATAAAATGTCGACCTGCACATAAAACAACGAGCAGTCACCAAGAATCAGAGATTAGGAACAAAAAATAAAGAAAAGAAAAGATTTGGTGAACTTTCAGATACAAAAAGGAGCTTTCTTGTTAACATGCTGCTTTTACTTCACACAGGAGCTTTGTTATTTGTCATCTGGTGGCTGGACCTCATTCAAAGTGTCACACAGTTCATGTCATCTTCTTAATGACAGCAGTTAAATAAAAACCAACAAAAAACTACACATTTACACGCACTGGTGATGAGTTACTGTAGGAACATTTAGATATTTGATTCTCTGTAAATGATCTTCTATGTGAATGGTTTGGTCTGCAGCTTCGGCCTCGGAGGGAAAAGTGAAGAGTTTTTAACACGTGACATAACTTGCACATGGACACCCTGGCTGCACCAGACCTGATTCAGGACCAGGGATCGCTGACGGTCTGCTCAGTCTGCCAATGAGCCATTTATATGAGTCAGGTGTGTGGAAGCAGGGGATCATGGGAAGCCTGCAGGACCACGGACCGGAGCACCAGAGGACCGGAACTGGGATCCCTGAATGTCCAGAAAACCGATAAAAGCTCCTGCCCTGCAGCAGAGCGGTGCACATGCAGCTTTGTGTTGCAGCTCTTTGTTCTAACATGGAAGTTTGTTACAGCACAGCCTTACTGGACACAGCGTCACAGAAAGCCTCGAAAAGTCGCAGTGAAACCATGAAATCATAAGTTTCATTAACAGGATTAAAAGCCTGCAGGTTAAACGTCAGGTTAAGTCAGGATGGGCGCTCCGCCGGAGCCACGTCCTCCCTGCAGTTACAGGCCACTCTGGCCTCCTGGTAACCGGACGGATTAGCCGACAGGTTTGTGTTTAACACCAGCAACACGAACTCTTCGGAGCCGCTTTTAGAAACATCGGGATCTGTGAAAGTGTCCAGGTGGATGGCAGTCCGGACCCTCGGCTGTAAGTAGTCTCACAGCTGACTGCAGTCCTGCTGGAAGGGTCTCAGGATGTCCATGACAGCGACTCTGAGTGTAAAGAGAAAGCATGTTTTATTCATGTAAAGCGAGACTGTAGCTCATGATGGGCTGATTCAACATGACTCCATCCTGGTGCAAAGCGGTGTAGGTGGTGTAGCCTGCAGGCAGCGCTGTGCGTGAGAAGTTCTGAGGGCCTCTTCCAGGGGACGGGGGCTGCCCCCTTTCCAGCCCGGACCCTGTCGACTCAGAAGCCCGAGGACACGAAGACATCCCATGAGGCCGCTGTGCTTCTACCGGCTGTCCTGTTCTCCTGTGGAGACCATCCTTCTCTCCAAGGTGCCGGTTCAGGCCGAGAACGGCATGTTAGTCGTCGTTTGAGAGGTTTCACATCTAGAATCGATGTAGCTGTTATTGTTCTTCATAAGGCAATAACGTATGTGAGAGATGTACTTAGTACTTAGTACTTTAAGTTATCAGTGTGTAGGTGTGATGCTACCATGTCCCCACAAAGGTGTGAAGCAGACCAGGGCCGTCTCAGGAGTGTCCACACATGAACCAGCCAGAGTTCAGCCATGACACTAGTGAGCAATCTGCCCTGCCAAATAATGCCCCCCTGCTGCTGCAAACATACAAACAGGTGGAGCTGAGATGTGTTTCCTGCATCATAACAAGTGTGTGTTCAGCCATTAGTGTGACTTTCTTACATGTAACTTACAAACTAATAAACCAGGGGAAGCAAATCTCTGCAAGACCTGCTTTGCCACATGATGCACCCCCTCACGGAGCTAAAATCCAAACCGGTTGAAACGGGTTCCACCTTGTAACTCGTCTATTATGACTCCTCGCTGTTTCTTACCTGGTTAACCTGCCTGTTTAAGAAAGAATGAAAAGCTGTTTTTTCAGATCCACCTTTGATTCGTGTCGCGTGAGAAAGTCGTGATGCTGTTTTATCCTGGTTTTATCTCTGTCAGCACTTTGATCCACTAGAGTTATAGAAATAAAACTTCATTAATGGAAATGCAGCCATTAAACATGGAGCCATACAAACATAGAAACTCAGAACCAAACTTTCACCTTTATTATTGTCCCAAGCAAAACATGACAAGAAATAAACATAAGAAGAAAAAAACATCATTTCTGGATCATCTGAGTGGAAGATTATGTGTGTTTAACCAGTCACGTGCTACACGAAAGAAGAAGAATAAATAAGAACCAGGAGCAACTTTGATCAAACAGAAAACACCATGGAGAAACACCACTGTGGTTACCAGCCTAAAAAGAGAAAGCAGAAAAACTGAGCGGAAATGGCAGAAAAATGAACTTCAAATTCACTCTGAGCTGTACAAACAAAGCCTGCGTAACTATAACAATGAGCTGTGAAGGCCAGAGAGCTGCATTTATCTGGAATGATTAACAGGAATGTCAACAATTCTCTCTGTTTGCTATGATTGAAAAACTTACTAATCCTCCTATACAGATAAGCCCAGAGCTCCTTTCCACTGAGAAATAAAACCAATTTACCAACTTTTTTAGCCAAAACATTAAAACAATTAGGCAAAATATTAATTCCACACAGTCACACAAGAAAACTAGTCTGTGTCTAAAACCCGGAAATAATTCTGATGTCATGTCGCAATTTAAAATGGTTGATTTAAAAGTCCTACAAGAAACAGTTTTTACCTCAGTAGAAAGTGATCTCCTACTGATAGTTAACAGCTCACTGGCATCAGGCATTTTACCCAAGTCAGTAAAGATAGCTGCTATTAAGCCTCCTAAAGAAAAGGACTCTAGACGCCTCTATAACGAACAACTATAGACCGTCTCTAACCTCTTTTATTTCCAAGATTATTGAGAAAGTTGTATTTCACCAGCTTCATGACTTTTTAAATGAAAGTGGAAATCTTGATAAATTTCAGTCCGGCTTCCGACCTCATCACAGCCCTGAAACAGCTCTGGTCACAGTGTTAAATGACATTAGGTTGAATACTGATTCTGGTCAAATATCAGTCCTGGTTCTGGTCTAGTACTAGTCCTGGTTCTGGTCTAGTACTAGTCCTGGTTCTGGTCTAGTACTAGTCGTGGTTTTTGGTCAAATATCAGTCCTGGTTCTGGTCCAGTATCAGTCCTGGTTCTGGTCTAGTACTAGTCCTGGTTTGTGGTCAAATATCAGTCCTGGTTCTGGTCTAGAACTAGTCCTGGTTTTTGGTCAAGTATCAGTCCTGGTTCTGGTCCAGTATCAGTCCTGGTTATGGTCTAGTACTAGTCCTGGTTTTTGGCCTAGTATCAGTCCTGGTTCTGGTCTAGTACTAGTCCTGGTTTTTGGCCTAGTATCAGTCCTGGTTCTGGTCTAGTACTAGTCCTGGTTTTTGGTCCAGTATCAGTCCTGGTTCTGGTCTAGTACTAGTCCTGGTTCTGGTCTAGTATCAGTCCTGGTTCTGGTCAAGTATCAGCCCTGGTTCTGGTCTAGTACTAGTCCTGGTTTTTGGCCTAGTATCAGTCCTGGTTCTGGTCTGGTACTAGTCCTGGTTTTTGGTCTAGTATTAGTCCTGGTTCTGTTGGATCTCAGTGCTGCGTTTGATACTGTAGATCACAGAATCCTGTTGCACAGGCTGAAAACTGGGTTGGACTTTCTGGAGCGGTCCTTAACTGGTTCAGGTCCTATTTAGAAGGCCGGAGTTATTTTCTTACGATCGGCAGCTATGAATCCGAGCGAGTGGCCATGACTTGTGGAGTCCCCCAGGGGTCAGTCCTTGGACCTCTTCTGTTCAACTTGTATCTGCTCCCTTTGGGTAAAATATTACAGAACTATAGTATTAGTTATCAAAGTTATGCTGATGATACACAACTTTATGTGTCTCTGTCACCAGATGACTGCAGTCCAATAGACTTATTGTGTCAGTGTCTGGAGCAAATAAACACCTGGATGAAGGAGAATTTTCTACAATTAAATGAAGACAAAACTGAGATTATTCTGTTTGGTAGCAAAGAGAAGAGGGTCAGCATTGGCAAACACCTGGAGACTCGGGCTCTTAAAATTACCAACCAAGTTGGTAACCTGGGAGTGTTGATAGACTCAGATCTGACTTTCAGCATCCACATCAAAGCTTCACTAAGAAGCTTTTTACCAGCTCAGAAACATCAACAGGATTAAAAGTTTAGTCTCCCAGTAAGAGCAGGAGAAACTCATCCATGAACCATCTCCAGTAGACTGGATTACTGTAATGGTCTTTTAACAGGACTTCCTAAAAAGAGCATTAAACATCTGCAGCTCATCTAAAACGCTGCTGCTGGAGTTTTAACCAGGACTAAGAGATCTGAACACATCACACCAGTTTTGAAATCTTTACACTGGCTTCCAGTCAGTCACAGAATAGATTTTAAAACCCTTCTGCTTGTTTACAAATCCCAGAATGGTTTAGGCCCAGAATACATCTGTGATATGTTCAGAGAATATAAACCTAGCAGAGCTCTTAGATCCAAAGACTCTGGTCAACTAGTCCAGACCAGAGTCCAGACTAAACATGGAGAAGCAGCATTTAGCTGTTATGCTGCAAACAAATGGAACAAACTGCCAGTGGAGATTAAACTTTCACCAAATGTAGACATTTTTAAATCTAGGTTAAAAACATTTCTTTTCTCATGTCTATGCATGAAATCTGTACGGTAACTTTTTTAACTTATCTTGCTTTTAATCATTTTAATGTAATTTATTATTTTATTGTGATTATGTGTTGATGCCTTTTACTATTTCTAAATATCTGTAATGTCTTTGTTTAATGTAAAGCACTTTGAATTGTCCTGTACATGAAATGTGTCGTACAAATAAACTGCTTTTCCTTACAGCAGGTGAACCGCTGCAGGAACACCAGACAGAAAAAGTTAAACTTCATAAACGAGCTAAAGAAGCAAATAACGAGAGTTTGACTCCAGATGTGACTGAAGTACAATATAAACAACAATAACATCGATTGTAGATGTGAAACGTCTCAAACAACGACACGATTTCGCTGAGTTGTGTGCGTTCCCGCGACGTGAAGCAGACGTGCAGACCTGCCGTTCTCAGCACGACACCGGCGCCTCCTTCAGAGCTCACCTCTTCCTCCCTCAGCACCCTCATATGTCTTCATTGATCCCGCCTCGGTTTCTGTGTTCTTTTCTCCGTGGTTGCCGTGGTTACCAGGGTCAGCTGGCTCATTTACAAACGTCCACTGACCCGTCCTGGCGGTGAGGTGCAGCTGTGGGTGGATGATGGAAACAGGGAGCTTGTGTGTCGGCGCGCGTGCTTTTATAAGTTTATTTCTTACAGAATGTTTTAGAAATGAGACCCTGCTGATCGGTCAGAACGTTTCGCTCGTGGGGTCGTGATCATTCCTGGATCAGATGTGCGGGATGAGACCTGGTTCATCAGGACCAAAGATCTTCAGCTCAAGTTTTCTTCCTCCCAACTCGCCGCAGGTGTGTAAGGCCCAATTTCACCCCTTAAAACGGAGCTAGAAGGGGTAGGGCTGAAAAGTCAACCCCTACGAATTGGGACACCCTTCAACAGTCACATACGTCATCAGTAGTCACCAAAGAACATTTTACAGGAACTGGAAGAAACTTTAAATAAAAAAACAATAAATATATTAAAAAATATTAAACACAGAGCTCAAACAGAAAAAACCAGCAAAACTACCGGCTGTATTTAAAAAAACTATGTTGTGCATCGTTGCTGTTTGTGAAGCTGAAATATCTCCCTCATCACTGCGTGTCAGTCTGATCTATGAGCGGTGAGCGAACTGCTGCTGCGACGCGACGCTGCTGCAATGCTGCTGCAATGCTGCTGCAACGCTGCCGTGACGCTGCTGCGACGCGACGCTGCAACGCGACGCTGCGTCTTTTTAACATATACCCCGGGACACTGGCACAAAAGAAATGCGGCCCACTGGGAATCCTCTAGAACCTCTCCGTTAGCCGGCATTGCTCTTAAAGTGTATTCCAGCGTGAGAAATCAGAGGTTTAGCGTGAGAGCGTAAGAAGCCATTCAAATGCATGAGTCTCACGACCGATGCGTGACAGTAGCCCTGTAAACAAACGCAGCGTACCGGCTCGCACAGGCTATGGTTCACCACGGTCTCGTGCTGCAACATGCTGCTGTCAAACATGACATGAGAGAGATCACTCCACAAGAGCGTTCAGTCCAGATACTGCATAGTGAAACCTGAATTAAGATGGGGGAGCTAATAAAAACTATCTAAAACTTGTTGCGCTCATTTTTTCCTTACAGTGCAATTAATTGACTTATTGCTTATCGACAGGCATGTGTGGGACGTAATGTACGAATTTTGCATGCAATTAAAATTAATTGTGTTTGCTGGTATACGCTCTTTTTCTCTGTGGCTTTTTTTTTTTTTTTTTTTTTTTTTTGTGCGAGTGTGTGTTGCCCTGCACCTCAAGAAAGCGTGATACGTAGAAACACTTGCTTTCTCATATAGAACAGGACATTTTTCATACCCCTCCGTTTCAAGTGGGCCTCTGAAAAATCTTCGTTTGAAAGGGTATATAGCCCTACCCCTTACCCCTACCCCTCTGTCCTAAAAGAAATTGGGACACCCCTACCCCTACACCCCCTAACGGAGGGGAAGGGCTAAGGGGTGAAATGGGATTCAGCCTTTATCATCTGAACCTGTCCACCGCTGTGCTACTGTTCAGTAATGCCCCCCAACAGGCCTGAAGCCGGACAGAAGTCTTACAAACAACCCAGCATCCACAAGGGTCTACATCATCATCATCATCGTCGTCAGCTTTTTAAGATGTTCTGCAGCTGAACACGGCAGGACTGAACAATCAGCCCCTGAACGTCTGAATTTACAGACGACAAAAAAGAAACACAAATAATGATGAAGAAATAAAACAAGTAAGAGTGAATAAAAGCAAATAAAAAAGAAAAGTAGACGTAAGGAAATTAAATAGTGGGTTGATACCAGAGGGGTTCATGTGTGATGGTGCTTTTAGTGAATACCTGCTGGAGGTAGTGCTGCCATCTAGTGGCCGAACACCCACTCAGCAGGCTGTTCCCACCAGTGTGTGTCTGTCGGCTTAAACACAGATTCCTGTAGATCTGCAGAGGATGAACATTCAACTCTTCAGTTTAGAACCGCGGAGCTTAAAACGCTGTTTCTCCTCTTTCTGCACCGCTTCGTCCAACGAGGGTCGCAGGGAAGCTGGAGTCTGTCCAAGTTATCAGGTGAGAAGCAGGTACACCTGGACAGGTATATCTAGACAGGTACACCTGGACAGGTACATCTAGACAGGTACATCTGGACAGGTACACCTGGACAGGTATATCTTGACAGGTACACCTGGACAGGTACATCTAGACAGGTACATCTGGACAGGTATATCTAGACAGGTACACCTGGACAGGTACATCTAGACAGGTGCACCTGGAAAGGTATATCTAGACAGGTACACCTGGACAGGTACATCTAGACAGGTACACCTGGACAGGTACATCTAGACAGGTACACCTGGACAGGTATATCTTGACAGGTACATCTAGACAGGTACACCTGGACAGGTACATCTAGACAGGTACACCTGGACAGGTATATCTAGACAGGTACACCTGGACAGGTACATCTAGACAGGTACATCTAGACAGGTACACCTGGACAGGTACATCTAGACAGGTACATCTAGACAGGTACACCTGGACAGGTATATCTAGACAGGTACATCTGGACAGGTACACCTAGACAGGTACACCTGGACAGGTATATCTTGACAGTTACACCTGGACAGGTACATCTAGACAGGTACACCTGGACAGGTATATCTAGACAGGTACACCTGGACAGGTACATCTAGACGGGTACATCTAGACAGGTACATCTAGACAGGTACACCTGGACAGGTATATCTAGATAGGTACCCCTGGACAGGTACATCTAGACAGGTACATATAGACAGGTACACCTGGACAGGTATATCTAGACAGGTACATCTAGACAGGTACACCTGGACAGGTATATCTAGACAGGTACATCTAGACAGGTATATCTAGACAGGTACCCCTGGACAGGTATATTTAGACAGGTACACCTGGACAGGTACATCTAGACAGGTACCCCTGGACAGGTATATCTAGACAGGTACCCCTGGACAGGTATATCTAGACAGGTACACCTGGACAGGTACATCTGGACAGGTACATCTAGACAGATACACCTGGACAGGTATATCTAGACAGGTACATCTAGACAGGTACACCTGGACAGGTATATCTAGACAGGTATATCTAGACAGGTACCCCTGGACAGGTATATTTAGACAGGTACACCTGGACAGGTACATCTAGACAGGTACCCCTGGACAGGTATATCTAGACAGGTACCCCTGGACAGGTATATCTAGACAGGTACACCTGGACAGGTACATCTGGACAGGTACATCTAGACAGATACACCTGGACAGGTATATCTAGACAGGTACATCTAGACAGGTACACCTGGACAGGTATATCTAGACAGGTATATCTAGACAGGTACACCTGGACAGGTACATCTAGACAGGTACACCTGGACAGGTACATCTAGATAGGTACATCTAGACAGATACACCTGGACAGGTACATCCAGACAGGTACATCTAGACAGGTACACCTGGACAGGTACATCTGGACAGGTACATCTAGACAGATACACCTGGACAGGTATATCTAGACAGGTACATCTAGACAGGTACCCCTGGGCAGGTATATCTAGACAGGTACACCTGGACAGGTACATCTAGACAGGTACACCTGGACAGGTATACCTAGACAGGTACATCTAGACAGGTACACCTGGACAGGTATATCTAGACAGGTACACCTGGACAGGTACATCTAGACAGGTACACCTGGACAGGTATATCTAGACAGGTATATCTAGACAGGTACACCTGGACAGGTACATCTAGACAGGTACATCTGGACAGGCATATCTAGACAGGTACACCTGGACAGGTATATCTAGACAGGTACACCTGGACAGGTATATCTAGACAGGTACACCTGGACAGGTATATCTAGACAGGTGTACCTGGCAGGTTGCCAGTTTGTCGCAGTGAATGAATGAATATTTTCATTATTTATTATTTGGAATTTTACTCACATCAATCATCCTGAAGTTAAATGAAGTAAATTTTTTTCTTCTTACTTTTCCTTTTTCCATTTTGATGTTTTATTTTCTATTTTTATCTTTATTTCACTTTTATCTCTTTGTCAGCTTAACGTCTCTGGTTTAAATTTCCGAGTTTTCGTTTCCAGGTTCTGAAGGTGGACCGAAGCCTCGTGTGTGTGTGCGCGTGTGTGTGTGTGTGGTTGTCACCCATGTGTCTGTTGTTCATATTGATCACATGAACCTCAGCAGGCGTAACTTTTAGAAGGTTTAATAGGTTTTAATTTTCTTAAAGTGTTGACAAATTTTACAAGAAAGTCATTTTTCTTTTCCCAGTTTTCATTTTTATTATTTCTAAATAGTTTTTAATGGATAATGTTGCACCTGAATGAAAACATAACACCAAGCCTCGTAGCTCATTCTTTTTAATTTGCAAGTCTGTGATTTATTCAACAGAAAAACTGAATTTTTTTCCATATTTTTGGGAATTTGAAGGCAAGGCACGTTTATTTGTACATCACATTTCATGTAGAAAACATTTCAAAGTGCTTTACATGAAAGATTAAAAGCAGCATATACCAACCAACTTTATTCATAAGCACTTTGAAACAACCAGAGCTGAAACAATGCTGCACACAAATAACATCAACATAAATACAAACAAAACCACACCACAAGACATGAGAAACGCTGCACCAACACAATGAAAACGAG
Source organism: Melanotaenia boesemani (assembly GCF_017639745.1). Classification (NCBI taxonomy): domain Eukaryota; kingdom Metazoa; phylum Chordata; class Actinopteri; order Atheriniformes; family Melanotaeniidae; genus Melanotaenia; species Melanotaenia boesemani. The sequence goes on along the minus strand of NC_055703.1, from coordinate 28,381,271 downwards.
CTAAAACTAACAGGGCTGCTGTTTGGACAGATTTCACATCTATGGTTCAACCCTCGTCCCCCCAAGACGGAGCAGCCTCCACTGAGAGAAACCTGAATGAGACTTCACTAAGAATCCAGCTGAAGAAGACGCTGAGAGCCATGTCAACATGGTTTCTACCGCACTTCCCATTTCAGCTGGTTCCTACTGCACTTCCTGTTTCAGCTGGTTCCTACCGCACTTCCTGTTTCAGCTGGTTCCTACCGCACTTCCTGTTTCAGCTGGTTCCTACTGCACTTCCTGTTTCAGCTGGTTCCTACCGCACTTCCTGTTTCAGCTGGTTTCTACATTCACTTCCTGTTTCAGCTGGTTTCTACTGCACTTCCTGTTTCAGCTGGTTCCTACCACACTTCCTGTTTCAGCTGGTTTGTACTGCACATCCTGTTTCAACATGGTTCCTACCGCACTTCCCATTTCAGCTGATTCCTACTGCACTTCCCGTTTCAAATATGGTTCCTACCGCACTTCCCGTTTCAGCTGGTTCCTACCGCACTTCCTGTTTCAGCTGGTTCCTACCGCACTTCCCGTTTCAGCCTGTTTCTACTGCACTTCCCATTTCGGCTGGTTCCTACCGCACTTCCCGTTTCAAATATGGTTCCTACCGCACTTCCTGTTTCAGCTGGTTCCTACTGCACTTCCCGTTTCAACATGGTTCCTACTGCACTTCCCGTTTCAACATGGTTCCTACCGCACTTCCCGTTTCAGCTGGTTCCTACCGCACTTCCTGTTTCAGCTGGTTCCTACCGCACTTCCTGTTTCAGCTGGTTCCTACCGCACTTCCCGTTTCAGCTGGTTCCTACCGCACTTCCTGTTTCAGCTGGTTCCTACCGCACTTCCCGTTTCAGCCTGTTTCTACTGCACTTCCCGTTTTGGCTGGTTCCTACCGCACTTCCTGTTTCAGCTGGTTCCTACCGCACTTCCCGTTTCAGCTGGTTTCTACTGCACTTCCCATTTCGGCTGGTTCCTACCGCACTTCCCGTTTCAGCTGGTTCCTACCGCACTTCCCGTTTCAGCCTGTTTCTGCTGCACTTCCCATTTCGGCTGGTTCCTACTGCACTTCCTGTTTCAACATGGTTCCTACCGCACTTCCCGTTTCAGCCTGTTTCTACTGCACTTCCCATTTCGGCTGGTTCCTACCGCATTTCCCGTTTCAGCTGGTTCCTACTGCACTTCCTGTTTCAACATGGTTCCTACCACACTTCCCGTTTCAGCTGGTTCCTACTGCACTTCCCATTTCAAATATGGTTCCTACCGCACTTCCCGTTTCAACATGGTTCCTACTGCACTTCCTGTTTCAGCTGGTTCCTACTGCACTTCCTGTTTCAACATGGTTCCTACTGCACTTCCCGTTTCAACATGGTTCCTACTGCACTTCCCGTTTCAGCTGGTTCCTACCGCACTTCCCATTTCAGCTGGTTCCTACTGCACTTCCTGTTTCAGCTGGTTCCTACCGCACTTCCTGTTTCAGCTGGTTCCTACTGCACTTCCTGTTTCAACATGGTTCCTACCGCACTTCCCATTTCAGCTGGTTCCTACTGCACTTCCTGTTTCAACATGGTTCCTACTGCACTTCCTGTTTCAGCTGGTTCCTACTGCACTTCCCGTTTCAACATGGTTCCTACTGCACTTCCCGTTTCAACATGGTTCCTACCGCACTTCCCGTTTCAGCTGGTTCCTACCGCACTTTCCGTTTCAGCTGGTTCCTACCGCACTTCCCATTTCAGCTGGTTCCTACTACACTTCCTGTTTCAGCTGGTTCCTACCGCACTTCCTGTTTCAGTTGGTTCCTACCGCACTCACAATGATGAGTTTTTAAAGTCAAATGAATGATCATTTATTTAATATACAGTAGTATCAACCGTCATAAATTATTTACACACACACATGTGTGTGTGTGTGTGTGTCCATTTAAAAAAAATCTGACTAATGGTTCGACACTTAATAAATAAATGTTCAGAGAAAATGTTTATTTTTAAAATAGAACTGAATTTTAAAAGTTACATTAAGTGTATTTAGTTTATATTTTCAAATTTCATTGTTGTTCCACACAAACATCTGCTTTAGTTACTGCTGCTGCTGCCTGGTAGATTAACCAGTATCTCTTTAACTAAGTTAAGTGATTGTGCAATAACTAATTTTTGTGGTATTTTGTTGTGTATTTTCCTCTTGTATGTTAAATAGGGATGCATGTTATTCCAGCTTTATGGAGCCTAATTAACACTTTAGATGCAATAATGTTGCATAACAATCCATGTGTTCATTGGTAATGAAGCATTTTAAGCTTTAAGTATAATTAACTGTTTTTTTGATCACCACTTTACTAAAAACACCGGCACAAAATAAAACACACCCCTGCGGGTTCGCCACCCCACGGGAGTCGGGCCGTGGTGGTCATGGCCTCCAGGAGCTGTGGCCCCTTATTTTCACTTCTGAAAGTTGGCACCCCTGACAAGGTTTGTTACTGTGGTTCCAGGTTCTGGGTTAGAAAGGAAGAACAAGAAAATAAAGAAGCCGCGTGGACGCTGAACAGTTGGTTACCGAGTAAAACGAGAGGTGTCGTCAGCACACAAAGAAAGCGGTTCGCTTGCCAGGCCTGTAGAAACGACTGAGATCTTCACGGTCTGAGCCAGGAACCTTCATATCCTCCATCAGTCTGTGGTGGACAGTTCAACCCTGACCCAACCAGAACCAGAGACTGGTCCTGGTCCTGGGGACTGATCTGGATCCTGGAACTGATTGTCCAGACAAGGATGCTGCACATGGAGGATTCTTCACATCCTCTACTCCACCCAGTGTTCAGTCAGAGGCTTCTTCAGGTCCTCCAGGAACAAGAACTATTTGTTGGGAACGGTAATAATGAGCATTTCTAGAAACGGATGAAAACATGATGATAAAACAGCTAAAACTAAACTTAATGAATCATTTTTATTATCAATGATTAAAAGAAGAAAAATGAAACCCTGCAACATTCTAACTTCATCCAGACTTTTCCGGCCTGAGAAGCATGAACAAAGCCGTCCAGGTGAGCCAGGTAAGGACTGCCGCTGGCATCAGGCTACGTTTTCACCTCCAGCTCGTCGTGCTGCACATATGGACGCGGCGAGCTGCTCCCAGGCTGGTGGCTTTACACGAGCTTTGACTCTGGCAGGAAAGCTCTCTCAGGCTTCTGAACATTAAGACTTAATTTGGAAGTCTGACACGGCAGCTGGTCGGCGTAGGGATCCGACTCACCCTCAGTCACGTTTCAGAGTTTCTGACTTACAGGGATTTCTTGCCCAGATTCCTGTTTGGAAACCAGACGCAGGCGTCGTGCTGCTGGAGGCAGAAGAGGAAAAGAAACCTGAGATTTCATGAATAACGTGAACACTGCAGCTCAGTGTGTTTCTAGATGTCCCAGCCTGGTTTTACATGGATAAGGACTCAGATTACAGCAGCTTGTGTCTGATTACCTGAAACAGCCTGTTGGATGTCACGAGATCCTCGTCCAGCAGCAGAGGGTTGGGTCCAGCAGCAGACCCTGAACCTGTTTCTCATCTGTGCCGAGTCTGAATAAAACCAGTTAGCTCTGAGAAAGCTGATTAAAGTCAGCAGATATTAACAAACATGGATGAGCAGTGCGCCCCCCCTCCCTAAAATCTCACTGCCCCCAGGTGTCATCCCAGGAATGAACAAACATTTAAAATGTAAACTGACCTTTATATGGGTAAACCACTGTGCCCCTCCGGCTCCCCTCTGGCTCCCCTCTGGCTCCCCTCAGCTCCTCTGGCCCCTCTGTTTGTTCGTGAGTGCTCTGGGGATGAAACTTTAACTTGCAGCAGTTTAAACAAGCATGCAGATAAAATCTACATAACTCACCTGGAACCTGGAACTTCACCAGGCCTTTGTTAGAGACCAGGGTCTGGACAGGTTGCCATGGCTCCAGCCATCACACAAACTCCTCAACCTTTTTTTTCCTTCTGAACTGATGGATGGAAGTCCAGATGTTTCCCTACATGCTGATGCAGTGAAACTGTAGTTTCGTGTTTTGGACGTTAGATGGCGCCATTTCTCCTCTCAGCTCCACTCCATAAACCCTGGTGGAATGGTCTGGGACAGGAATGCTGAAGCTAACTGGCCCTCTCTGAGTCCCCGTAGCTACACGCATTGGCGTTTGTTGATTTATGAGGCTGTTCTTGGACAGGTTCCCTCCTCCAGAGTCCCGACCCAGTCTGGGAAACGAGCTGCAGCCTTGAACTTATCCCCGTCTGAAATGAAAATGTCTGAACTCATTTCATTTCATAGCTTCCATGTTTTTACTTTCCAGACAGAATCTGTGTTTTCAATTGTTTCTGATGTTCATTAAGTATTTTAATATTTAATAATATATTTTAATATAATATTTTACTGATTTAATTTAATGATGTCCTTTATGGTCTTTTGTACTTTGAATCTGTAAACGCTAACTACTACATCTTTGATTCTGCAGCAATGTTTTGATCGGTTTGTGAACAGAGCTGGAAAATTAGCATCTGAAAGGAAGAAAAGCACATTTGTCTCTTTATTTAACTGGGTAGCGATAAAATAAACGCTGTAGGTCTGAGGATGTCGGAGGGGGAGATGCTGACATCCAGTAAGTCTGATGACACAGAGACAAACTGTCCTGGATGAGAGTTCAACAGACATTTGTTTGGCTGAAACTTGCTGTTTTCTGCTCTTTAAGGACTCAAAGTGATGGGCTTGTTTCACGTTTAACCCCAGGAGCTGCAGCTTTATGCTCTTTGTTCAGGACTCTGACAGCTTGCCTCGTGTTTGCAGCCGCCTCAACAAAAAGCTGCTAATCTGCAGATCTCAGAGCAGCAGATGTTCATCACTCCACGTCTCACCTGATCAGGTTTAACTGGAGTTCACAAACAGAGTTTTACAGGAGACTGCTTCCTTTTTCTGTTTTCTCATGTATCTGTAAAATCTAAAGTGCTGGTCAGCCACTTCTCCTCGAGGCCTCTCTGCCTCCAGCCTGAAAAGACGTTTATCTGCATGTTTAATCCTGGTCTGCACAAAGCTGAGGCATGTCAGACTACAGGAGTCCGAACCAGGACCGTGTCACCTGGAACACAGTAGAACATGTACGTTTTATCTCGTCCTAAAAGAAAACCACATGGCGGCCCAGTTCTCCTAGGAATGTGGAAAGTGGCCTAGGATCCTCGTAATCTTCTAAGAGGACCTTCCTATCGTGGCATGATCCTCTTCCCTTATATGGAACTGACCACATTGTCCCTCATCAAATTAAAGCCCCGCCCCTTCCAAAGATTCGGTTCTGTTAGACAGGAATCAGCTCTTCTAGTTCACTGAAAAGATTCGGCTCTTGGAGCCGGTTTGTTCAGGAACTCTGAGCCCTGTGAGAAGGAAAACCCCATCCTGCTTCCTGGACCTGGTACCTCACCTGCTGCCTTCAGGGATCATTAAAACCATTCGATGTTGGTCACATGAACATTTAACGCGGTTTCTCTTGTTTCTCTGGGTCTAACTGATTCTGTCTCTTCAGCTCCTGTAGTTTGAACTGCAGGTTGGTCTCTGTGGGACTTCCGATGAACACCTTTATCTTGGAGGTCATTAGACCACGTGCGGTTGTTCTTTTTAATTTTATTCTCTAAAACGAGCAGGAGCAGTTTTATAAAAGCTGTAATGTTTAAAGCTGGCTCGTGGGGGTGGGGGGGGGGGGGGGGGGGGGGGGGGGGGTGCCCTCTCTCTCTCTCTCTGCTCCTGTTTCCAGCCACTGTGGTGCCTTCAGGGCTCCTCTCAGCTCCACCAGAAGTTGGAAAACCTGCAGTCAGATTCTGCCTGTAACACATCAGCTGACCTGGCTCACAGCTAAAATAATCCATGATCCCAGAAAACTTGTTCACTAAGAGCTAGAAAGCATGCAGACCCTGGCTGATCACTCCGCCTGCTGTTTGCGCACCTTGTGTATCCAGGAATCTTCAATAATCTCCAGTAAAACATGTCGGCCAGCGTTTGGAGATGGGTGGCCCGCCTCTTTGGCTTAAAGCAATTAATTCAGCTTTCTGACATCAAACTCTCGGCTCAGCGTGACAGCTTGGAGCTCAAATAAAAAAAACAGAAAAGCAGGTTCTCCTGGGAACAGAGTAAAGATGGCAGGCTTCTTTCTCCACTGTTTGTTCAGTGGCTCTGAGAGCAACACCCCCCTCCAGCCTGAAAGAAATGCGAGGGCACAAACAATGTGCTGCAGGAGAGAAAGGGCTGGCTGGGAATGAACAGGCTGGAGTATTTGCTCAGCGGAGGAGCCTCCACAAAGCGCCGCGGCGTTCCCAGGAATCCGGCCGGCGTCTTTTTGTTGTGGCGGGTCTGCGTGAAAGCTATTCACCAGCACATACTACTGGTTTCATGTCATCAAAGTCTTTCTTCTGTAAAACTGCACCATCAGGTGACCTGCTCTCACTTGTTTTGTTTGGCTGCTTGGCGGCCAGGCCGCTGGCTGCGCTGCGCGCTGCGCGTGGCCTCTAATTCAGCCTTAACGCAGCTGAATATTCACCAGTCATCACGTGTTTGGTCGCCCCGCATATCAGGGCAGTAACGGACTTCCTGTCCGCTAGACAGCGCGCTGGGTGGCCGGGCTGAAGGCCTGAACGGCACCCAGCCCCCCCCTCAGAAAGCGTCAGTCATTGCGCATCTGAATGGAAAATGTTTGTCTAAGTTGGAGCCGCAGAACAACGTCCCGCCGCCGCAGCGCCCTCCTCTCTGCATGTCAGGGACACCGGATCACAGATGAGAAATCTGCCTCCAAAGTCTGCTGAGGTTCCCTGGACGTCTGAGACCAGGCGGTGGACCTGAACGAGTCCCACCAGGACCACTTCACGTCTCCACTGCAGTCATCGGTGACAGGAAGGAAATAAAGATGTGAATAAAGTCTTGGAGAAAATTAGTTTGGGGGTTTTCTTAGATGCTTCAGAAACTGAATCTAGAACCTTTGATGTGAATCGATGAGTCTGGAAACGGAACTCTGCAGCTTTTATTCCAGCCCATCATTCACTGCTGGTGCAGGTCAGAGCCTGAAGGAGGCAGCTGGACCACCTGAAGACTTTTCTTCTGAAGGTTTCTTCAGCTCTGACTCGCGGTGGGGGTCTAGCTTGGATGCTCATCAACCCTGTGATGAGGTCCACCAGTGGAGGCTGTTTACTCCATGAGATTTCTTTAATACAACAGGGATCCTCAGTCCTGGTCCCTGAGAGCCTGCAGGCTTTAGAGGTTTCCCTGCTGCAACACAGCTGACTCAGGGCCCCTCCAGGACCAGAATCGAGGATCCCTGCTCTTCAGAGACCACATAGAAGTGCTGAACGTTTCAGTGCATGATGAAGCGGACGTGGCTTCTCTCAACTGGAAGCTGGCTGTGAGCCTCCAGGAGAACCAGGTCCAGCTTCCGCCTGCAGCCTGTCCAGAGCGTTTCTGGGCGTCTCTGGATTCTGCAGCTCGGCCTTCATGGAAGGACTGCAGATGGTGCATTTAGGGACATTTAAAGAGCACAACAATCATTATAAAAAAATACTCTCCCAAAAACTTCTATAAACACAATTCATTCATCTCTTTTTCCACTTGTTTGCTCAGATCCTTCGATCAGCTTCAGTCCTCATTAACGCGAGCAAACATGGAATTATTCTGATTACTGGAACTATTTAAACCTCAGTTTGATCACGTGGTGGAATTTTATTTAAAGGTCAGTCTGGTATAAAGTAAAATTAGTAACCAGATAAATTCTTAGTTTTAAATGACAGATTTATCATTTCCACGTTTTCTTCCAAGAATGGCTATAAAACATTACAGATGAACTTCTTTCTTTTTATAAATTCACATACTTCAGTTTTTATTGAATCTAATAAATATATTCAGATTATTCTCCCTTTAAAAGCCAATTTAATGACATTCTCACCTTTTTATAGAAGAAAACTCAACAAAAATGAGTTATTTTTCATAAAAAGGCCAGTTGATTTCTACAGCACACTTCATGTCAAAGAACAAAACATGAATTACAGAAGGATGAAAGTTTAAAAGTAGTAAAAGACAACGACGTGTTTGGGAGGTGGGGATTTTTCAGTCAGTTTTAAATGTTCTAAAAATGCAGACGTTGTAGTTTATTATGTTATTTTATATTTTTATATGACAGAAAATGAGTAAAACTTTGATTTTGCTCTTCAAAATAAAACTCATTCCCCATGTGTTCTATGAAAAATAACTGATGGGTATTTCTACTTCATAAAAACAGAGACATCATGGGATCAAACTGGCATTTATAGGGTTAAGTCAATATGACTACTTGCTTATTTGCTGTTTTTGATGAGTTAAGTTGACAGAAAAATATTAACCTGCAGTATTTTACAGCAGTGTTGGGGACAGGACATTTTTGTCCTCTAATGACCCAAACGGGAAGTAAATTTGTCACCAGTCCTGTTGAGCTTTAATATGGAAATAAACTGGAATGTCAAAGTTCTTCAACAGGAGCCTTTTTGTACGAAAACATCATCCCACACAGGGAAGCCCAGCCAGACCGGCGTCCAGAATTCAGGACAAACGAGACGAGCGGACAAAAAGTCCCCAAAGTCCTCCACAGTTCAGATGATCTACCAACCCAAACATGTGATTTTAAAGACCTAAACTAACACATAAATGTCATAAATAAGTGTTTTATATAAAATAATGACATGCAGAAAGTGCTATTTGTACAACTTTCCATGAAATCAAGCTGCTCCGACACCCTGACCGAACACTACCCGCCCTGAAGGACAAGATACACTATCGACGGGGTTTTCTCCTTAAACCAGCTGGAGGATAAAACCAGAGCACATTTAAGGAAGGCCTTGGAAGTTTGTTCTGGCTCACTTAAGCCTGCCTCACCGTTGGCCGGTCAGTTCCCAGCATCGGCTTGTTAGCCAACAGTAGCTGGATTCACTAAAGCTAAAACCTTAACTGGCTTCTCTGCTGTCAGGCTCTTTTCCTGCTCTGTAATCTGGAGAAGCACCAAATCCAGCTTTCAGCATGTTCACCAAATCTTCAAAATTCCCACGAAGCCACGCACGTGTGCATGCGTGCAACTTGGTGAAAGCAACAGCAAACTATTCTAAAACCAACATTTTATTAGAGGAAAAAAATAAAATGAGGATTTGATGTTTCACACATTTAAATATCTGCAAAGCATTTAAAGATTTTCTGTTCAGGTTGTCATGATTTTCTGTTAGCTTGTGTTAGCTGGTGTTACTTTGTGATACCTTGTGTTAGCTGCCATCAGCTTGTGTCAGCTTGTGTTAGCTTGTGCTAGCTTGCATTAGCTTGTGTTAGCAGATGTTAGTTTGTGATAGCTTGTGTTAGCTGGCGTTAGCTTGTGTTAGCTGCCATTAGCTTGTGTCAGCTTGCGTTAGCTTGTGTTAGCTGGCATTAGCTTGTGTCAGCTTGCGTTAGCTTGTGCTAGCTTGCATTAGCTTGTGTTAGCAGATGTTAGTTTGTGATAGCTTGTGTTAGCTGGCGTTAGCTTGTGTTAGCTGCCATTAGCTTGTGTCAGCTTACGTTAGCTTGTGTTAGCTGGCATTAGCTTGTGTCAGCTTGCGTTAGCTTGTGCTAGCTTGCATTAGCTTGTGTTAGCTGACGTTAGTTTGTGATAGCTTGTGTTGGCTGATGTTAGCTTTTGCTAGCTTGCATCAGCTGGCGTTAGCATGTGCTAGCTTGCATTAGCTTGTGTCAGCTTGCATTAGCTTGTGTCAGCTTGCATTAGCTTTGTGTCAGCTTGCATTAGCTTGTGCTAGCTTGCATTAGCTTGTGTCAGCTTGCATTAGCTTGTGTCAGCTTGCATTAGCTTGTGTTAGCTTGCATTAGCTTTGTGTCAGCTTGCATTAGCTTGTGTTAGCTTGCATTAGCTTGTGCTAGCTTGCATTAGCTTGTGTCAGCTTGCATTAGCTTGTGTCAGCTTGCATTAGCTTGTGTTAGCTTGCATTAGCTTTGTGTCAGCTTGCATTAGCTTGTGCTAGCTTGCATTAGCTTGTGTCAGCTTGCATTAGCTTGTGTCAGCTTGCATTAGCTTGTGTTAGCTTGCATTAGCTTGTGTCAGCTTGCATTAGCTTGTGTCAGCTTGCATTAGCTTGTGTCAGCTTGCATTAGCTTGTGTTAGCTTGCATTAGCTTGTGTCAGCTTGCATTAGCTTGTGTCAGCTTGCATTAGCTTGTGTCAGCTTGCATTAGCTTGTGTTAGCTTGCATTAGCTTTGTGTCAGCTTGCATTAGCTTGTGCTAGCTTGCATTAGCTTTGTGTCAGCTTGCATTAGCTTGTGCTAGCTTGCATTAGCTTGTGTCAGCTTGCATTAGCTTGTGTCAGCTTGCATTAGCTTGTGCTAGCTTGCATTAGCTTGTGTCAGCTTGCATTAGCTTGTGTTAGCTGTGCTCACGTTTCCACAACATCTGGGAATTTCTGTGTGTTTTTTGAGCTGGTCGATAAATTTACTTTCCTCATGGGATTGGCGTTCTTGCAGCTCATTTACTGGTAATTTCTGCAGCAGCAGGCCATCGCTGGGATGTTCAGCTGCATCCGAACTGCTGACATCAGACTCGCCACAAAACAAGGAAATGCTAGCCGTGGTTTTGCATCAGCAGTAAAGAGCAGAAACATCTGGAAATGAAACGATTGGTCAGCAACGACAGGATTTCAGATTTTAACGGAAACACGAAGCTAAGCTTGTATTTCCTGCTATGTTTGGACAGAGCTGAAGGAATAAATGTGCACATGAAGATGAAGTTTGAGCATCCCTCATATGTATGTGTGTGTGTGTGTGTGTGTGTGTGGTAAACAATCCTTGTCCAAACACAGCGTTGCTGGCTAAGCCGCGACCTGGAGCTGCTCAGCATGCAGCTCTGCCATCATTCCTGCTCACAAAAGGTCATTATTATTCATAATGTGCTGACGGCTTTTCTTAAGCAAACAGACGCTCAGCGAGGCAGGAAGACGCTCGTCTCTCCTCACCGCCGTTCTGACCACCATCTTCCCTGGAAATGTCTCCGTCTGGATCTTGTCCTGCTCATCACCGCAGCTTCGGGACTGAAAGCACTCGAACCCGCTTTACATCTGTGGCTCGTTGGTAATGAAATTTTAAACGGATATTTTTGGACCAATCAGATTTCTACAATCCGTGGAAATTTCTCCAATTTCTCTAAAGTAAATGTTTTGTGAATGCGTGTTACCGTTAACATTATATGCCTAATTCCAAACAAGATTTCACATTTACCAAAAGTTTAATTGCTACAAGATAACTATAAATTTTCTTCCAGCACCAGTAAAAGGGTCGTTTCTAGACTGAACGCTTGCTTGTTAATGACACCATCAACCTCAGCCTTGTCTTGATTACCAGACGTGGTCATAATCTCGGGCTCTACAGAAATCATGCACTCGTTTAGATGTGACCGACTACAGAGCCATTAGCATCATTCCAGTTACGCCAAAAGTCACTGAAAAAGCCGTTACATCACATCTGAATCTAATTAAAAAATATGTCGCATGTAGTTCTGATTTAGAAAGAAACTCCACTGAGACAGCGAAGAGTCTTTTACTGCAAAACATCCTATCAAAAATAGATAAAGGTGGTGTAGGGGGAGCTGTTTTTAAAAAGGCAATCGATACTGTTTATCATGACGTTCTGATTCATAAAATAAATATCATTTTTCACCGACTGTAATTAAATGCTTAAAATAATAATAGAAAACAGTGTGTTCAGGTAAGCAATACTAGCTCCCCATGATAAATAATCACATGTGTTCCACAAGGATCAACCTTGGGCCCTCCTTTATTTACTCTGCAACATGTCAGATGTATGCAGATGATACTGTAATATATCTAGATGAAAAAATGAAATTCAGTCTACTCATGAACTTTCATCTGTAATGGTATCTGTACAGAACTGGTTAAACAATTCACACTTGGGTTTAAATTTTGATAAAAACCTTTTGTTTGCACATCCAGCCGTCGTGGTTGCTGGGAAACCAATGACAGTGGTACAAGAGTACAAATATTTAGGCATTACCATCGACTCAAAACGTACGTTTAAATCACAAGTGAACAGAGTAGTAAATAAAGTTAAATTCAACCAAGTAACATTTAGACAAAATTTAAATCATTTAACACCTCAGGCTGCAAAGACTTAATTAGCTACGTTTTCACACAGTTGGACACAAACATGTAAAGCAGTTTTACAACCAGTGAATCGGCTTTACAACAAACTCTGGACAGAAGAACAAAATGTAAATTTGTCAGCTGGAAGAATCTGATCAAAGTATAAAATCCTTAAGAGGAATGGCTCCGCCTCCTCTGCAGGAATTCATTCGTTAGAGAAGCAGTGGTCGCCATCGATCCCGAAGCCGGGAGACGGCAACTCGTGGCGGAGTTTTCTTTTCTGTTCACACACCTGGAAAACAGACCTACACACGTCTGTACATGTGCTCTGTGCCATGTGCATATTAACATTATTACCTTTGTTATGTATGTTTATGTTTTAATCAGCTGTTAATTTATCCCAACAATCCTCGTATGGGCACAATTTTCTTACATTGACCTGCAACCGGACTACAGATGAAAAGTAGCCTGAAGATCTAAACTGATGGAGAGGGAGGTGGAGAGGGAGGTGGAGAGGGAGGTGGAGAAGGAAGATGGAGAGGAAGATGGAGAAGGAAGATGGAGAGGAAGGTGGAGAGGAAGATGGAGAGGAAGGTGGAGAGGGAGGTGGAGAGGGAGGTGGAGAGGGAGGTGGAGAGGGAGGTGGAGAGGAAGATGGAGAGGGAGGAGGTGAGGAAGGTGGAAAGATGAGCTTTAGTTCTCCGAGTTGGGACTCGGTCTAAATAACTGAACTTCAGTTATAATTAAATTTTTTTCTGTGGCCATCCCATAATATTCTTCAGACTAGAAAGATTTTCCTGTTTTGTTTAGATCGCTGATAAAATGGACGGAATAAATTTAAGATGATTTTAAATAAAACGAGAGTGAAATGAAGGATGATCTGTAGAGGGTGTAGTTCTGCTAACAGTCACGTTTCGTTTGGTTTTAAGGAAATTTCTCCTCCGGAACGTTTCCGTCGCTGCGGCCGCACCTGAAACGTCTTCAGTTCAGTGGGCTGCACGGTGGTGTGGTGGTCAGCACCGCAGCCTCACAGCAAGAAGGTCGGCGGTTCGAGCCTCGGCTGGGGGGGGGTTCTCTCCGGGTTCCTCCCACCATCCAAAGACATGATGTTAACTGGTTATTCTAAATTCTCCCTAAGAGAGAGAGTGTGTGTGAATGGTTGTTTGTCTATCTGTGTCGGCCCTGCGATGGACTGGTGACCTGTCCAGGTGTACCTGCCTCTCACCTGTTAAAATCCTGGGACAGGCTCCAGCTCACCCGCGACCCGTCATGAACCAAGTGGTCAAGATAATGAAAAAAAAATAACTTCTGCTTGTTGCCCCGCCCCCTCAGTGACATGATGAAATACCTGCTCAGCTCACCTGAGTGCTCTGGAACATCGACGCAGACCTTTTCCTGTCAGACACGTCTGTAAATAAGACGACTGGCTGTTTTTAGAGCTCTCAGGTGAGTTTTCCCCTCATCTCCCCCTACCTGGAGGAGTCGTCATGACGACCACATCCAGTCCAGCCGGTGGACAGCAGCTATTAGTTTAACCTCGCCATACAGCGGGGGAATAAAGACGCACCGTCACCTTGATGGACGCCGTTCTTCAGGAGGTTGTGACCACGGGCAGCTCGTGGGCTCGTCGCTGGTCTGTTTCTAGCTCAGCTCTGCACATCAATGCTAATTTAACCTGATCCCGTTTCCGCGGGGTCGCATCCGTCTGAGGCGGCTGCTGCGTCCGGAGTTTGAACCTGTGACGAATTATTGTTCATCTTCGTCATAAACTGGTTTCCATCGGTGTGACGGAGCCCAGGTTTCTGTCTGAGGATGAGCATCATTCAGCGTTCCCCCGCATACAGAGATTTCTCCTTCTCACCTTTATTTATTTCTTTTTATCAAACAGATTTATTTTACTTATCTATTTACTTTTAATCACGTTCATTATATATTTATTTTATGTTATTATTCATCTTTATTAAGTTTATTTATTATATTTTCCTTTATTTTTGTTGTTACTGTGTTTTAATATAATTGTAAATAAATTCAGGTTTTAAGGTTAAAACTGCAGTTTTATTAGAAAAAAGTCCCAGATGGTTCAGCTGTGTTTAAATGTTTTCTGTTTTTTTATTGAATGTTTTCCAGAAGAGAAACGGAGCCTTAAAGTTGGTTTTCATCTGTATTAAAGTCAATAATAAAATCCAGCAGAGGAGGAAATGAGGAGTGTCCTTCAGGCCTGAACGACCTGGACTCTGCATCGTGGTCCAGCTTCAGGAGGAGGTGTGCAGGATGAAGCTGAATGAGGATGATGAGGATGATGAAGGCTCCAAACTGGAAACTGAAGTTTTGGGAAAGTTTGACCGTTTAGAGAAGAAAAACCACAACGAGGTTTTCCAGAAGCGTTTTTATCTGAAAGGCGCATGAACGTGTCTGCAGGGTCTGTTCCGGTTTTCCTCTGACTGCTCGGACTGGTTTCAGGTGGAGTTGATGATGGAGCGGCCGTACAGGCCGCGGTAGTATCCGGTGTCGGTGTGAGCGGCGTCCAGGCCGGACACCGGGCCGCCGTATCCGCGCGGCTCCAGCTTGTGGTGCTGCGGATCCGACATGAGGTTGTTGATGGAGAACGGGTGGCTGAAGGCGTAGTGGGGCTGGTAGTGGTCCGGTTTCCGGTGCGCAGCCTCGTGCAGCAGCAGCGGATGAGGGTGAGGATGAGGATGGTGGTGGTGGAGCATGTGCGGGCTGTGCGGGAGAGGAGGAGGCAGCGCGGGGCTGCGGGTCAGCGGTGCGCCCCGGTGAGCCTTCAGGTGGACCACCGTCACGGCAGAGGCCGGAGGAGGTGAGGACGACGTGGGGGAGTCCGGACCCGAGATGCACGCCTCGGACCTGGACTTACCCGCCAACCCCCGGTCGCTGGAACCGGAACCGGCCCTCTTCCCGGACTTGAAGCGCTTCTGCCGCCGGAGGTAGCAGCCGTTCTCAAACATGTTCCCCGAGTCCGGGTGGAGGGCCCACAAGGAGCCTTTCCCCGGTTTGTCCGGTGCGCGCGGCACCTTGATGAAGCAGTCGTTGAAGGACAGCGAGTGTCGGATGGAGTTCTGCCACCGCTGCTGGTTCTGCCGGTAAAACGGGAACAGGTCCATGATCCACTGGTAGATCTCGTTCAGGGTCAGCATCTTGGTCCCGGACTGCTGGATGGCCATGGTGATCAGGGAGATGTACGAGTACGGCGGCTTGGCGTGCGTGTAGTTCCGCCGGTACTGTTTGGGGTCCCGGGCTGAGAGGCTGCAGGCCGTTCCGTACCCGGAGCTCATCCCCGGTGTGGCCCCGCCATGCGGCGGCGGGGCCATGGGGCTCATGGTGGGCGGCAGCGCGACGCCCTGCAGGGCCGCCTCGGGGCTCCGCGACATCCCGACCGTGTTCACATTGTGCGCGTTCATGTGGCAAGCTCCGGTCATACTGGGCGCGTTCACGCAGCTGATGTTTGCAGCTGAAGAGAAGCACTGAAACACAGAAGCAGGTTCACCTTTAGTTCATGCGGGAAGACGCGCGAGGCGGATTGTTTAGTAAATAAACAAACAAACAAAGGCAGCAGAAACGTCATCACGTCGCCACGCAAACAAATATTCTCTAAAAACAGCTGATTATTGATCAGTGACGTGTGTAAACAAACATTTTCTTCCATCAGATCTTTGATCGTTAATCAGTAACTGACTTCATTTTCTGACCAATTTAATAATTTAACAATAAAAACAATAATTTCTGTTTAAAGTTTGACGGAATTTAGATGAAAAGAAAAAATAGTTGAATTCTGGAGGCTTAAATACATAAACGATTTAAAAAGAAACCGGATTAAACTAGAAACAGACTTCACGCGGCTTCAGTTATAATAAATCCTGGTTTCTATTTTTATTTCATTATTTTCTGCAGTTTGTTTTAAAACTAAAAGATTTTTCTATAAATGAATAAATAGAATCCTGCAGCAGAGTTTATTTATCTTCTCGTATTAAAGTTTGAGCTTATTAAAAATGAAAAATCATGTTAAATTTTGCAGGATTTTTTTTTCTTGTTGAAAGAAAAATTTTGCTCCTGAAGTTTAAACTTATTTATTTGTTTTTGACAGATTAGAAACAGCCGAGCAGAAAATTTCTTTTCGTTAGAATTTCATTTTATTATTTTAGCAGAAATGAAATCTGCTCCGTTTCACCGGAGATCAATTTTTTTACTAAAAATGTTTTTTTTATTTCACCAGATTTTAGTTTGTTTTATTTTTTCTACTAAAATTAGAAATTTTACAAACTGCAGACTTTAATTAAAGCGGGTTAAATGATTTTACAAGCTGAATGCTGGAGGAAGCAAAGCCTCTTTTCCTCCTGGGAGAGAATCGGATTCTGATCGACACCTAATCTCAGGTTAGATGTGTCCCTGAACGCACCTCCGTCTCTCCGTAGTAGTACCCGCTCCAGTCCTGATGCTCGTGACCCTCCATTTTAATGGTGCTCAGCATGGCGCACGCTCCGGAACAAATTCATCCAAAACGGCTTACGCGCACATGAAGCCCACCAGTCTGACACCCGGTAACGGAGCTGGTCTTCCTCTTCTCACCGGGTCTGATCCGGACACCTGAGCGACGACTGCGACCGGTGGACGGTCTTTGAGCACTGAGCGGCTCTGGCACCTGCGCGCGCGCTGCAGCAACGCCGCCATCCAATCAACTGCCAGGGTCCCAGGGCCGGGTTAATCTCCTAGGGGTCAGCGGGCAACGACGAGATGTTGCCCCCCAAACTAAACTTACCTAAACCAGGAGACTAAAGTAAAGTAAACAGTCAGTCAGAACTCCAGCAAAAACGGACAAAAAGAAAAGAACAAGACGAAGAAGAAGCGGTGGTGAAACGAGGTGGAGCGTCCAGAAAGAGGATGTTAAACGTCTGCTGATCTAACAAATGAGAGAAGAGTAGAAACTCGTTCATCCTCCAGATGTTGATGAGTCTGTAAAGCCGGGTGGAGACGTAAAGCTCAGTCGATATTTGAATTAACAGGATAAAACTGCACATTTCATTTCTCTCAGTGAAGGCCAGAAAGACCCAATAAAACAAGTATTTGATTTTATTTTACTTTATTTTGTTTTGTTTTATTTTACTTAATTTAATTGTATTTAATTTTATGCTTTAAACCAATTTATTTAAGTTTGTTTAATGTTCTAATATAATATCTATTTGTTAAAATTAGTTTAGTTTTAATTTGTTTTGTTGGATTTTTTTTCCTCTAAAGATTTAACATGAGGTTAAACTGGAATTTTCTCCTCATCAATCAGCGGACTGATCCGTTGAACTTCTTCATATTTGATGGTGAGAAACATGGAATAAGTGAAATTAAAGCCGCTGACGGCCTGGAGGACTTTTATTTTTAAGAAAATAAAAACAGACATTAAATCAGCTGCGACGTTTTAAAAGGAATATTTTCCACATTTAGTCCGAACAGTCGCCGGAAAACGTGAATTATTCTGACTGGTGGATGGTCTATGGATGGAAACTGGGTCCGGTTCTGGTCGGATCCTCCTCGTCTTGCTGTTTGGGGGGGGCGGACCACCATGCTCTCTGTTGTGTTTCCTCCCATCAAGGCCGAACAAGCTGGAACATTCCTGCCTGGTGCTGGTGGAGGAAGGAGGCCGCAGAGGAACCAGAAGGAGGATCTGGAGAAGGTGGAGAAGAAAAGATGAAGTTAGATTAAAATCATTTTCACCTGAACATGAAAGCTAACATGTGGTTAGCACACATGCTAACGGCTAACCTGCCTTTTATTAAACAGAAGAGAAAAGCAACACAAGTTATGGATGATGGGTGGATGGATGATGGGTGGATGATGGGTGGATGGGTGGATGAAGGGTGGATGGATGGATGATGGATGGGTGGATGGATGGATGATGGATGGGTGGATGGATGATGGATGATGGATGGATGGATGATGGATAAAGGGTGGATGAAGGGTGGAGGGGAAACTGTCTATCCTGCAGGTTTCATGGAGGAAAAACAATCTTCAGTCGGCTTTTTAATGATTTTACTCCTTTAGGAACTTTACTGCATGAAAGACAATAAAAACGTTTTCTAGTGGTTGAATCCGGCTCTTCTTCCAGGAGGAAACGGTCTTACTGAGCAGGACATGTTAGCACACTGCCCCCTGCTGGCGGCTTCCTGTAACTACAGCACCATCACACTGGAGATGAAAATAGTTATTTGTGTTATCTTTGCACCCTGAATCCCGCTCTGTGAGAAACAGGCTTGTCCCATTTAGATTAAATTTCTGTTACCAGGGAGACACAGAGTCAGCTGTAAAACATATGAAACATAAATTCTATTAAAAACAAAATCTTGTTTTCAGCAGAAACATCCCTCGCTGCATCACCGAGGGATGTTTTAGGAGATCCTTGGATGTTCTTCCGGGACCTGGTGCATGGTGGTGCTGTTTCACCAGAGTCTGTCAGGAATGTCCAGGAGCAACCAGGTGGAAACAGCTGACAGAGAGAAGGAGCTGAGGCATGCTGGGAGTTCATCCTGCTGCAGAGGTGCATGGGAACATGATGGTGGAGGTGATGGAGGTTTGTACAGAACATCACTAGAACCAGGAAGCATCTTCACTCTGTTAGAACGGAAAGCTTGTCTTAATCCAGTAGCAGAATTTACCACTAGATGGAAAACGCTTTGCAAACGAGCCGTTTATAAAATGAAGAACTTTCTTTTCTGGGCATTTAAAACCAGTTTTAGACCTTTAAAGGTTTTAATAAAAACTGGAGTGAGAATTTGTTGCACCACAACAGATGCAGAGAATTCCTCCACCAGGATAAACTCCCGATAAAAGAGGATAAAAGAAGAGGAAGAGGACGAGGACGGCCTCGTCCAGCAGAGGAAACCAGCTTCTGTCATCAGTCAACAAGCAGGTTTCTTCACGCTGAGCATAAATTAACTTCTTACCAGCGTCCAGCACCAGAGTGAAGCTGAGGTCTGAGACGAGGGAAGAATTCCAGTTTTATTAAAGGAGGAATTCCACTAAAACCTGTTCAGCTGTTCCGTTTCCATCCCAGACGAGGAGAAAATCTGCCAAGTTCAACCAGGTTCTTATTTATTTATTCTTTTATAATAAATATGAATGAACATTTTATAAATAATACCTGACCTCAGCACCTTATTTTCCTCTTCATGGAGGGGGGATTATCTGTAGTGTGTGTGTGTGTGTGTGTGTTGCCTGCTATGCTGCAGTCTGTCATTTTCCACTCACACCGGTGGCGGCAGCAACGCGCCGTTGACGCGTCTCCTGCTGCACCACAGAAGAAGAATTCGGACGTAATTGGGGAAAGTCCGTCAGCTGTTTGGTTGGCTCACCTGGTTCTGATGACCCGTCCTGGTCCCGATCTTCCTGCGTGTGTTTATTGAACGTGTTTCCAGGAATTATTCCAAGAACTCTGAAGTTTTCCTGCAGGTGAGAGACGCACCTGGAGGAGATGCAGGTAAGATCCAGCGTTCATCTGATAACAACCTCAACCTGAAGTCGGGGTTCCTGGACTTCTGGTTGTCCTCAGGAGCACAAGGTCCAAAACACCAACACGGAGGGAAGAACTTCGTTACAGAATTTAAACCCAGAGAAAAACCTGCTCCACCTCCACCTCCACCTTTATTTTTAACATTATTTAACATTTATTTTTTTGACTGAAGCTGGTTTTTACTTTAAGTCTCTTAAACGGATTTCAAATAAGAAATTATGTCAATAATTAAAATTCCTTCAGAGGTTTTCAAGCAATAAGCTGAAGATCATGTCTGCTGCAGCTTTATTTTCCTCCTCGTTTCATGTGCATGAAACTGGATTAACTTCCACTAACAGCCTCGTTCAGGAAAACCAACACGTTGCATCTAACGACCTGGAGGGTCTCTAAGCCCGTTTCCATCCAGCTGCTCATAATTCTGACTTTAAATGTGATTCAGGACCAGAAAAGCTTTAATATTCGCTCCCAGATAAAAATGTTCTTTTATTTTTCGGACAGTAAGAATCTGAGTTTAACCAGCGGCTGAGATGGAAGTTAAACAGCATCAGAACCAGAACACGTCACGGTCACAGATGCTCAGACGGGCTCATTTCCACATTTTAAAATCTAATTCTTTACAGTCCCAGAAAAGCTGCTGAGCTGCAAGCTGAAGTCAAATCAGTGCAGCTGCAGCGTGTTCCGGTCCCACGAAGCCTGCAAAGGAAAAAGTCCACTTCATCAAATAAAAACCTTTTTAAAAAAGGAAAAAATACCATCATGCAAAGAAACTGGCATTTAAAAGGTTAAAATGAGGAAAATTAGTCCATCATTTCACATGAGGACGGGAGTTAATGACCCCCAAATATAGAAAAATGTCATATTTAACATTTTTAAACACGAGCCAGGGACCAAAAGGGTCCTTAAGAGGAAGAAAGGGATTTTTTAAAAAGGGGGCCTAAAGGTTAGATCTGATTCTGGAGACGCTGGGCAGATTTTAAATGGTGAAAGTGGGCTTCCGTACGGCAGAGGAGCCATGAAGTCACTTCGTCTTTATTTGTGGACCTGATGTTTTTCCCTGAGTGTAAACGGAGCAGGACTAAAACTCCTGCAGCCACTAAACAAAGTTTTCCTCATGTGAGCCTTCAAAGGGAAAACAAACCAGAGTTTGGATCACAGATCATCATCCTCCTCCTCCTCTGAGCGACGTTCAGGCTCGGTCTGATCCACATCAGCACCAGGAAGCTTTTCACCGGATGGATGAGAGCAGGAAGTTTCTGCTCCAGCTCATCACTGTTTGGGACAAATGCTGGGAAATAAACCGGCCCGGCAGGAAAAGTTTCATCATCAGACGTGTTTTAAACCGAAGTCCTGGCGGGTTTTACACCGGAGCCGAGAGGCGGGAAGGACTGGGAGAAGAAATCTGATAAAGAATGAAAACTTTAAACAAGCCAACAGCGAATCAGATATAAAGACGAGAAATAAAAGGTTGTTCAAAAGGGAAGAAGTAAAAACTGAGTTCAGTACATTTAATATCAGATCTGAAGGCAGATACGAACCGTTAACGTCACAAGACATAAATCTACTCTTATCCTTTTCTGTCATATGGAATAGATGCATTTAAATGTGAAAACAAATATTTTACAATCATTTACTGTTACATCAGTTTACATGCAGCCATATTTTTAATGGAACTTTAAACGTCCTGATAAAACAGTAAAAGCACATCAGAGGTCATTAAGTTCATATCCCACATTTCCATCACTTCACAAGCTAAACTATAACAGTTGTTCCAGGCTTATTCCAGGTTTATTCCAGGTTTATCAGTTTACATGCAGCCATATTTTTAATGGAACTTTAAACGTCCTGATAAAACAGTAAAAGCACATCAGAGGTCATTAAGTTCATATCCCACATTTCCATCACTTCACAAGCTAAACTATAACAGTTGTTCCAGGCTTATTCCAGGTTTATTCCAGGTTTATTCCAGGCTTGTTCCAGGTTTATTCCAGGCTTGTTCCAGGCTTGTTTCAGGCTTATTCCAGGCTTGTTTCAGGCTTGTTCCAGGCTTGTTTCAGGCTTATTCCAGGCTTGTTCCAGGCTTATTCCAGGCTTGTTCCAGGTTTATTCCAGGCTTGTTCCAGGCTTGTTCCAGGTTTATTCCAGGCTTGTTTCAGGCTTGTTCCAGGTTTATTCCAGGGTTGTTCCAGGTTTATTCCAGGCTTGTTCCAGGCTTATTCCAGGTTTATTCCAGGTTTATTCCAGGCTTGTTCCAGGTTTATTCCAGGCTTGTTCCAGGCTTATTCCAGGCTTGTTCCAGGTTTATTCCAGGCTTGTTTCAGGCTTGTTCCAGGTTTATTCCAGGGTTGTTCCAGGTTTATTCCAGGCTTATTCCAGGTTTATTCCAGGCTTGTTTCAGGCTTGTTCCAGGTTTATTCCAGGGTTGTTCCAGGTTTATTCCAGGCTTGTTCCAGGCTTATTCCAGGCTTGTTCCAGGCTTATTCCAGGCATGTTCCAGGTTTATTCCAGACTTGTTCCAGGCTTATTCCAGGCTTATTCCAGGCTTGTTTCAGGCTTGTTCCAGGTTTATTCCAGGGTTGTTCCAGGTTTATTCCAGGCTTGTTCCAGGCTTATTCCAGGTTTATTCCAGGCTTATTCCAGGGTTGTTCCAGGTTTATCAGTTTACATGCAGCCATATTTTTAATGGAACTTTAAACGTCCTGATAAAACAGTAAAAGCACATCAGAGGTCATTAAGTTCATATCCCACATTTCCATCACTTCACAAGCTAAACTATAACAGTTGTTCCAGGCTTATTCCAGGTTTATTCCAGGTTTATTCCAGGTTTATTCCAGGTTTATTCCAGGCTTGTTTCAGGCTTGTTCCAGGTTTATTCCAGGCTTGTTCCAGGCTTGTTCCAGGTTTATTCCAGGCTTGTTCCAGGCTTATTCCAGGCATGTTCCAGGCTTATTCCAGGCTTATTCCAGGCTTGTTCCAGGCTTATTCCAGGCATGTTCCAGGTTTATTCCAGGCTTGTTCCAGGCTTATTCCAGGCTTGTTTCAGGCTTATTCCAGGTGTATTCCAGGCTTGTTCCAGGTTTATTCCAGGCTTGTTCCAGGCTTATTCCAGGTTTATCCCAGGCTTATTCCAGGGTTTTTCCAGGTTTATTCCAGGCTTATTCCAGGCTTGTACCAGGTTTATTTCAGGCTTGTTCCAGGTTTATTCCAGGCTTGTTCCAGGCTTGTTCCAGGCTTGTTCCAGGCTTGTTTCAGGCTTGTTCCAGGCTTATTACAGGCTTATTCCAGGCTTGTTTAAGATTTATTCCAGGCTTGTTTCAGGCTTGTTTCAGGCTTGTTCCAGGCTTGTTCCAGGTTTATTCCAGGCTTGTTTCAGGCTTGTTTCAGGCTTGTTCCAGGCTTGTTCCAGGCTTTTTTCAGACTTGTTCCAGGCTTATTCCAGGCTTGTTTCAGGCTTATTCCAGGTTTATTCCAGGCTTGTTCCAGATTTATTCCAGGCTTGTTTCAGGCTTGTTTCAGGCTTGTTCCAGGCTTGTTCCAGGCTTGTTTCAGGCTTGTTCCAGGCTTATTACAGGCTTATTCCAGGCTTGTTTAAGATTTATTCCAGGCTTGTTTCAGGCTTGTTTCAGGCTTGTTTCAGGCTTATTCCAGGCTTGTTGCAGGCTTATTCCAGGCTTGTTTAAGATTCATTCCAGGCTTGTTCCAGGTAGTTGAGGCTCCTTCCTGCCCCGTGTAACCATTAGTTTATATTTGTTATAGCCAGTTTTCAGTCGTATTCTTGTTGTCTGTAAATTAAACGGATGTAATGAATCTTGAGCTCAAGCAGCTCTGAGAAAGGCGTAAAGTGATCTTCTGGTTCTCTTCCCAGATGAGCCCAGGGTTCCCAGTCCCACCAGCAGAGGCCAGTCTTGCTTCACCAACAGACGAAGGAGCCAACCTGGCGTGAACTCCCCAAGCTGCAACTTTCCATGAGGTAACAGCAGGGAACGTTTCCTGGAGGCTGCCTCTGTTAATGGGAGGCAGATGGAGGGTCCAGGCCAGCAGCAGTGATGCTGATTGGACATCAGACGGAGGGTGGGGTGCTGGCCGTGGCTAAGCAGGGTCAGCTTTAGCCTGGAAGCGTCTTTATGGTGCTGACGGGACGCTAGTATCCTCTCTGCATGCTGGTTCAGACTCTTGTTTCCGCTGCAGGAGCAGCAGCCTCTGAATCGCTGTCAGCCTGAAGTCTCTGGGAGGGGAAGGTTCTGCACAGCTGCTTGCAGGAAAACACAGGCGCTGCATCTGCGCTGCGTTTGAAGAGTTTACTCCACGCCGACTGTGGTTTTATCTCAGATCAGAACGCTGATCTTTTTGGTGGCTTTTATGACTAATTAACTTCTCAGTTTGAGCCAGAAAGCCTGACTTTCCTCTTGTTTACATGTTGTAGCACTTTGCTGCCACTTGAGGGCAGCATCACACATGTAGAAAAGTCTGAGTGGGACATGAGCAAACATACCTGCTTTAAATGTTAACAAGAGTTTCCAAAACAGATGTTGACTCTTCATCAGGCTCATCTGCTCCTTCAGTCGATCGGCATGTCTGACATGACATCACCACATAAATGAAGTTTATCTCCACAACGTCAGGGCTGCATGTAGAACCCTGGTCTCTACAGGAAGCGGAGACATGAGGTTTCTACAGCCTGTTCACGTACATGTTACTGTGTCAGAGTAAATTCACCTGGAACTCAGTAGAACATTTAAAAGAAAACCACATTACTTCCAATGGAAGCCAGAGAATATCAGCCCAGTTCATCCGGGAACTAGTAAAATAATCCTGGGAACTAATAAAGTAGGTAATTTGCACATTTTATTTTTCTTGGTAGAACAAGGAAGCACATCGTCAATGAGGATGAAACAAAGATGAAATAAGTAAAACCTTTTTTTCTTGAACTTTCCAGAGCTGGATTTAAATGATTTAAATGAGATTTACTGAGGATGACGTGTTGCTCGCTGGACCGGATGCCTTGTCGGGTCATTTATTAATAATTATTAATAAATTACAATCACAAATAATTTAATCAGCAGTTTTTATATCAACATTTATTTTACACCAATATTTTGAGAAACACCTTATTTCCTCCATCGTCGTCTATCTGGTTGTCAGCATGGTCCACGCAGGGCTGCCATGGAAACCAAGCAAGCTGTGTAAAACTCGGCTCCTGATTGGTTGTTTCGGTCAGCTGTCTAACATCTGGAGCTAGAAGAAACTAAACAGGAAGGTTGGGAAGGGAAACCTGCAGGTGGACCTAAAGGACGACGTCAGAACGTCGTGACTGAAACAGAAAGAACCGAAAAGCAGATGGATGGACGTTTGTCAAAAGGAAACGGGAGCGGGTCCGCTCCATCACCGTCAGCTGGGCGGTGACCCGGGGAGGAGCGGGTCTGCTCCATCACCGTCAGCCGGGCGGTGACCCGGGGAGGAGCGGGTCCGCGCCTTCACCGTCAGCCGGGCGGTGACCGGGGGAGGAGCGGGTCCGCGCCTTCACCGTCAGCCGGGCGGTGACCCGGGGAGGAGCGGGTCCGCTCCTTCACCGTCAGCCGGGCGATGACCCGGGGAGGAGCGGGTCCGCGCCTTCACCGTCAGCCGGGCGGTGACCCGGGGAGGAGCGGGTCCGCTCCTTCACCGTCAGCCGGGCGATGACCCGGGGAGGAGCGGGTCCGCGCCTTCACCGTCAGCCGGGCGGTGACCGGGGGAGGAGCGGGTCCGCGCCTTCACCGTCAGCCGGGCGGTGACCGGGGGAGGAGCGGGTCCGCGCCTTCACCGTCAGCCGGGCGGTGACCCGGGGAGGAGCGGGTCCGCTCCTTCACCGTCAGCCGGGCGATGACCCGGGGAGGAGCGGGTCCGCGCCTTCACCGTCAGCCGGGCGGTGACCGGGGGAGGAGCGGGTCCGCGCCTTCACCGTCAGCCGGGTGGTGACCCGGGGAGGAGCGGGTCCGCTCCTTCACCGTCAGCCGGGCGATGACCCGGGGAGGAGCGGGTCCGCTCCTTCACCCGATTAACGGCTGGTTAGCAGACTGCTGCAGAGTTTTTCAGAGATCCACTTAATGGGAATGAGGTGTGTTGCAGCAGGGAAACATCTAAAACCTGCAGGATGGTGAATCTTGAGGACCCGGTTTGGAGATCCCTGAGGGAACTGTATAAAAAAATCTGCTCTGATCTGAAAGTTGGAACCAGACGGAGGTGCTGGTTGGAAAACTTCTGGGTGTGTTGCTCATGATTCATGAAGCTTCATCTGGAGGAAAAGGTGGAAGAAAACATTTTTATTAAGTTCTCGGGTGGATGTTTTGTGAAGCCAGCTCTGCTGCTGTCGTTGGGTTGGACCAGATTTCCGTCATCTGGACTTCAGGGAGTTTCACACCGGAGTCGTTTTTAAAAGGGTCCCACAGGAAAAAGTGTCAGTCTAAAACACACGATTCCCATAAACACAGTTTCACAGAAACACTTCCGGGATCTCCAGACCGTCGGTATCACCACATCTTAATCATATCTAAAGCTTTCTTTCTTTATTTAGCCTCTTTAGCCGTATGTGCTTTATTCTTTGCTTCCTTCTTTCTGTTTCCTTTCTTCTGTAAGCTGTGGAAGTGTAACGTGTCGCGCCTCCTCGCCCTGCGTTCATCCTGGTTGATTTGTTAATGCTCTCACTATTAAAACAAACAAAAACACACAGTGATCCAGATGTTTCTTCATCGTGTAAATCCTGCATTAAAAGACGCAGACCGGAGACATGATCGTTAGGAAGTTCTTTTAGGGTTTGAACCTGAGTGAAACTGCAGGTTTGTGCTGAGCTGCAACCACCTGCAAAATATTCCTGATTCCTGAGACGGGACGTGACTTCAGGGCAGATCGTCCCTCCGACTGGTCAAACGCAGCTAATTGAAGCCACATTACTATTGGTGGAAGAGCCGGCGTTCAGCCTGGAGGCGGGATGGTTGTTTTCTGCATGTGATGGAGAAAGTTTAGAAAATGCGCTTGGTGACAAATTGGTGGTGTTTTTTTGTGTCTTTTAGCAGTTTAGTTTCACCTGAGTAAAGATGAGATTTAAAGTTGTCTTAATGTGGTGTTCTCTGGCTTGAGATCAGGAAATCTAATCTCGCTGGTAGGGCAGAGAGAGGTGCATTCTGGGACGTTTGTTATTCCATATGAATTTGGTAGAGGTTTTATTTAGGGAGGAAAGGAAGAGACTGGAAAAAGAGAGCTTTGGAAGAATGGACTTTTTAATAATAATACGACCAAGCAGAACTTTTACTTTTACTCTGATTTAAGTGTCTTGTGTGTCTAAACTGGATGTTTTTTGTTCTTTTAGCATTAGTTGTGTTTAAGGTGCTTTTTCTGATTGAGACACTGAGTTATTTCTTTAAGAAAAGCTTTGCTGTTGTTGCAGAAGTGTGAAACTTTTACATCTATGCACATAAATGATTCTACAAACCTTTAAAAATCCAGTCTTCCCAGTGATGGGGGGCTGCTGGAGCCCAGGAACTGGTCCGAATCCCAGGTTCCAGCGGATGAACCTCAGGCTACAACTGTTCTCACACACGGATGAAGAAAGTTGTGGAAATGAGCTGCTTGTTTGGGCGAAGATGCCGTCAGACCGATTAGCTCTCACTGCGTATGTGTGACCTTTTAAAGCTGAATTAGTGCCTCCTGCAAACAGAGTCCATAAACTAACACGTGTTTGTTGTTTGTTCCTCGAGGAGCCAGAAGAGAAACTTCAGTCTTTAACTATTAAAACAAGAATTTTTTATGGAAATGGGCTCAGTTACATGAAGAAAGGCCATTTGCAGTCATGTTGAGTGGAAACAGTTTTCTGCTCTGATGGGCGAAGAGGATCAGGTCCAGGATGAGCGGACATGATGGTGGCTTCATCTGGCTCGCTGTCTGGATCCACTTCTTTTAGAGACATACCTGAACATGATGTCCATGTCTCCACGCTGCTGCAGGTGAAGGATTAGCTTCATGTTGGTCTGCCAACTATCAATAACAAGAAGAAGGAAAACCTCTGACAGCAGTCCCAGGAAAGAAGCTTCAAACCTCCACCAGAGACCTTCACTAAGACAAAACTAAGAATGCCAGAAACTGAACGGGTTGTAAAAAGTTGGTTTTGGTTAAAAATGTGACGGCAGCTGGACCAGTGAGGCAGAATGAGGCGTTCACTGACAGCTTTTAAGGCTGGAAAAATCCAAGGGGAGGATGACCAATCATAGTTCAAGCTTTTAAATCAACTTATTGATTTTTGTTTGGCGATAAATTACCCAGTAAAACACAGATTCCTCAAGAAGAAGAGCCTCACCTGGGTCTTCCTAAAAATGTGAAATTCAATTTATTATACAGAAGAACATGAACAAGCTCAGTCCGTTGAGATCCTCCTTCCTTCTGAAATCAATAATTAGTTGTTTTGTTTTCTCCACTTTCAGTTTTAAAAAGTTCCCCCTGGTTTGCTTTGGCCTCGGTGTCACCTGGAAACCTCCGACTGGCCCGGTGCAACGTGGGATAAAAAGGGGACGAAAACTGGACACTGAGGAACTCGCGTATTAAGCTTGACACACTGAGGACGGGAGAGGACATGGTCTAAAATCCAGGCTGGAGTTTTATTATGTGGTTGTGCTAGAAAAATGAAAAACATGATCCTCGGAGCCAGCTGTGGTCTCAAGATGCTTACAGGTGCATCCACCTGCTTCTTTCCTGTAGACCAGGGTCCTGCAGGCCTGCAGGTTTGCAGCGTGACTCAAATGAAATGGATCCAGCAGTGTCTTGGAGCAGGGAGACACTGAAAACCTGCAGGACTGTGGTCCTCATGGGTCCCCGAGGACCTGAGCTGGACATCCCTGCTATAGACAAACTGTCAGGGGTCCTGTAACGCTGCAACCTAATGCAAGCCTCTGCACGCATTTCCTAAGTGGGAGGTCGGGGCTGTGGGTCCAGGTCCGGAGAAGGAGTGGATCACGCGTGTCCGCCGGCGGCGGGGATGCTGAGCCGGTCCTTCGCTGACCTCCCAGGTCCTTCGCTGACCTCCCAGGTCCATCCTGAGGTTACGCTTCAACATGCAAGCCTTGTATTTCTGGAAGCTTCAGGATGATTTGTGCCTGCTTGGACTGCAGACCAGATCAGAAAAATCCATCCCTCCTTTTTTCCAGGACTGTTTATGTTGTTGCAGATTCCTTCTGAGAGGAATTTCATTTGTTGGCGTGTTTCCTGCAACATCTGAGCTCCACATGAAAGTTTTCTGCAGCAGAACAAACAAAACTTAACTCTGTGTTTTATAATCGGATTCGGATGGTTGTGGCTCGTTGGTCGATTTTCTTCCTACTTTTAATCTTTTCCTCTGAGCTGCAATAAAATCTTTATCTGCTGGTCTGGAACCCTGCAGAGAGGAAAGAAGCTTCATTTAGCTGCACGGGACCGGCCTCAATGTTCCACATTCTTATTTTTCCTGTTTTCAGCTGCACTTTGATTATTTTAATTGCTCATCTTTTTAAAACTTGACCTGACGCCAGCACATGTCGTTTGTGAGGCATTTTATTCCTCCGTTCAGCACTTTGGTTGCTGCTGTTTTCAAAGTGCTTTATAAATAAAGTTGGCTGGTTTTGGACAGGTTACACTGGCCCCCTGCAAACAGCTGGAGAGGAAGAGATATGTGGAAGTTTATAGAGGAATATCATCAGTGACGTCTCTGATGAATGCTCACTGTTTCCCTGACAGGTTGTCATGGCAACACTCAGAGCAAGTTTAGTTGTTGTTCTGAAAACATTTGAGTTTAATTTACAAAAATCTGTCTTTTTGGTTTTATGTTTCTGGTTTTGGATCCACCTGGAGGTCTTTCTTGCGGCAGAGACCGAGATGGCGTCCAGATACCAAGGTCATGTGACATCACGGCGCCCGTGAGGTGTGTTTGTTTGAATGGATCAGCTGTTTGAACAGAGTCGTTGACATGCAAGGTTTTAGGATGCATCCCCACCCGGATAGTCCGCTAGACTCGCTGTGAGCAGGGACTCGGTTCAGTTGGGGGTGCACCTTTCTTCCAGACCGAGTTTGTTCTCATGCTGCACGACTCAAACAAATCGCACCTTTAAATCGTGTCCCACTCGTCTCCAGAGGTGGCGCTGCAGCAAGCGTTACCGAAGGAGAAGGCCAGACCACAAGGAGGAAGAGAACTGGTTCCTCTATTGGTTAATGCAGGGTCAGAGAAAACCATGGAGCTGCATCAGATCCTGGAGGTCTTGAGTTGATCAGACCACGCCAGACGTTTCTCCTGTCCAGAGCCGCCTGTCGACTCACGCCACCACGCTGTAGGTGGACCGAGTTCACCTCTTTGTTGGGGGTCCAGTCAGGAAGGGTGGTGGGACGGCACCCCTACTAAGCTCGGTATGAAACGCCGACACCCAGACTTCTTTAAGATGGAAGCAACAGCTTCCCACCGACAACTCCTCCTCTTTTCTCGCTTCGC
Source organism: Melanotaenia boesemani (assembly GCF_017639745.1). Taxonomy (NCBI): domain Eukaryota; kingdom Metazoa; phylum Chordata; class Actinopteri; order Atheriniformes; family Melanotaeniidae; genus Melanotaenia; species Melanotaenia boesemani. Next base: position 28,351,108 of record NC_055703.1, on the reverse strand, counting down.
TCATCGCCTGTTTCTCATGCCAACAGGTGTAAATAAAGTTTTCTTTGTCTGATTCCACTCTAATCGTTAGCAGGCTGGCGCAGAACTGGATTCATTTCATTACAATCAGGTGTGTTGGAGCAGGGAAACATCTAAAACCTGCAGGACTGTGGCCCAGGACCAGGGTTGGTTGAGTAAACGGGTGGAGGCATGAGGTTTCTGTTCCCAGACACATAGATCAATCGCCATCGCCATTGATGCGCCGCAGTGAGTGACGCTTAGCCGCAGTGAGTCACGCTTAGCCGTGGTGAGTCACGCTAAGTCGCAGTGAGTCACGCTTAGCCGCAGTGAGTCACGCTAAGCCGGGGTGAGTCACGCTAAGCCGGGGTGAGTCACGCTAAGCCGCGGTGAGTCACGCTAAGCCGCGGTGAGTCACGCTAAGCCGGGGTGAGTCACGCTAAGCCGCGGTGAGTCACGCTAAGCCGCGGTGAGTCACGCTTAGCCGCGGTGAGTCACGCTAAGCCGCGGTGAGTCACGCTAAGCCGCGGTGGACGAGCCGGTCCACCACATTTAATATTTAACATGAAGACTTTCAACATGGCAGCAAAAGTATAAACACCAACAAACGAGGTCAGAACTCTTCATACACACTCCACAGTAACGAGTGACTCGTTTGGATGATTATCTGCTTTAATTCAGCTTTGGTTCGAAGTGACTGGGTCATCTGGTTTAGAGGAGATTGGATTTTTTTTTCTTTCTCTCAAGAAATTATTAAAATTTCAATTAAAATTTGAAGCAATTCAAAAGATTTGGCACCCTGTATGAAAATCTGTGTTATTTCTCTCTGTTTACGTCAGAAATTCGCTTTTCTTTAGTATGAAAATATTGTTTTATGTCCTCTATGAGAAGTTGTGTTTCAGGGAAAGCCTGTCATTTGTTGATGGTCCCTAAACGAGATGCTGGTCGCTCTTTGCAAAACTTACCGCCTTCTTTCTCATCTCTCCTTCCTGCTTCCTTGTCTCTGCTTGGGGGGAAGAATTTCCTGATGTCCAGAAGTCCCTCGATAACATGTTTCAGTTAGTATGAGGTCATTTGGGTTCATTTACAAAAATAATATAAAATTTACTGTTTTTGTGACGTTACAAGACCTCAAACTGCGCCGTGCGCTCACCTGACACACGGAAGAGTTGCGTGATGTGTGTGTGGTTCGCCTGCTGCTCGTGCATGGTGACGTGCAGAGACAGAATCTGTCCCAGGGCTGGTTGAGTTAAAGTATATATCTGTTCGCGTCTGAATAAATATTTATTTATCATCCTTCCCTTACTCGTGAACAAGACCCTGAGATACGTGAACTCCTCCACTTGGGGCAGGACCCTATCGCAGACCCAGAGAGCACTCCACCCTTTTCCGGCTGAGGACCATGGTCTCGGACTTGGAGGTGCTGATTCTCATCCCAGGCACTTCACACTCTGCTGCGAATCGCTCCAGTGAGAGCTGAAGATCACGGCCCGACGAAGCCAACAGAACCACATCATCCGCAAAGAGCAGAGACCCAATCCTGAGACCACCGAACCAGATCCCCTCAACACCTCGGCTGTGCCTAGAAATTCTGTCCATAAAAGTTATGAACAGAATCGGTGACAAAGGGCAGCCTTGGTGGAGTCCAACCCGCACCGGAAACGATTCTGATTTACTGCCGGCAATGCGGACCAAGCTCTGACACCGGTCGTACAGGGACCGGACAGCTCGTGCAAGCGAGTCCGGCACTCCATACTCCTGGAGTACCCCCCACAGGAGTCCCCGGGGGACACTGTCGAACACCTTCTCCAAGTCCACAAAGCACATGTAGATTGGATGGGCAAACTCCCATGCTCCCTCAAAGACCCTGAAGAGGGTGTAGAGCTGGTCCACTGTTCCACAACCGGGATAAAAACCACACTGCTTCTCCTCAATCCGAGGTTCAACTATCCGACGGACCCTCCTCTCCAGCAACCCTGAATAGACCTTACTGGGGAGGCTGAGGAGGCCTGGTTTGTGACTCACTCTTATTCAGGCGAGCTTAAAGTGGAGCTGTAAGAGAACGTGTGGTACTGCTGGTCTGCCTTCTGTCCCGTCATCAGACTTTCTCTCTAATAGCAGATAATAACAGAAAATAGCGGTTAATGTGAGTCCGTCTGCAGCGGGAAGGAGCTCAGTGAGTAATGAGGCCTCTGAATACGAGTATTATTTTAAATGGTGGCGTCCTGATGGCTATCAGATGCAACCAGAAAGTTTCCATCATAATGAGAAGATATGAGTACGCCTCATAGAGCCTCAGCAACATGACAGACATGAGGTGGAACCCGCCACCCTGAAAACCAAACAGGCTGATCTGCACAACAAACCAGATTAAACTTTAAGCTAGTTTTCTACCTTTCATGTTTAAGACAAGTCAAAGTGCTTTACATAAAACATTAAAGCATCACAGCAGGGAGCAGGAAGCAGTAACAAGAGCTTTAAAAACACACTTCAAAAGAAAGGAAAGACATTAAATAAAAACAGAAAGAAAAAAGCTAAAATAAAGCAGATAAAAGCCAGAAATAAAGTTCCAGTGTGGGGAATTAACAGCTGTTCTGATAAAAGGCAGCAAATAGAGAAGTTTTAACCCTGATGTAAAACTGCTGAGTCAGCAGACCTGCAGGTTTCTGGAAGTTCCACATGTGAGAAGCATCATGCTTCATAACCAACCAGAAGATCCTGAATGGATTCTGGTCCTAAACCATTTAGGTCTTTGTAAACTAACAACAGGAAGCCAGTGTAAAGATCTGAGAACTGGAGTTTTAGGATCTACTTTCCTGGTCTTAGTGAGGACTGGAGTTCTTTGATCTACGTTCCTGGTCTTAGTGAGCACTGGAGTTTTAGGATCTACTTTCCTGGTCTTAGTGAGGACTGGAGTTCTTTGATCTACGTTCCTGGTCTTAGTGAGCACTAGAGTTCTAGGATCTACTTTCCTGGTCTTAGTGAGGACTGGAGTTCTAGGATCTACTTTCCTGGTCTTAGTGAGGACTGGAGTTCTAGGATCTACTTTCCTGGTCTTAGAGAGGATTGGAGGTCTAGGATTTACTTTCTTGGTCTTAGTGAGGTCTGGAGGAGCAGTGTTCTGGACTAACTTCAGGTGTCTGATGGACTTTTTAGGAAGACCTGTGAGGACAGCATTACAGTAGTCCAGTCTACTAAAGATACATGTGGACCAGTTTTTCTAAATCCTGCTGAGTCATCAGTCCTTTAATCCTCCAGATGTTCTTTAAATGATAACAGGCCGACTTCACAGCTGTCTTAATATAACTGCTAAAATCCAGGTCTGAGTCCAGGACTACTCCCAGGTCCGAGTCCAGGACTACTCCCAGGTCTGAGTCCAGGACTACTCCCAGGTTTCTGGCTTGGTTGGTAGTTTTGAACTTTGCTGTTTGAAGCTGAAAACTGACTTTTAATCTTTCTTCTTTGGCTCCAAAAACTATTATTTCAGTTTAGTCTTCATGTAACTGAAGGAAGTTCTGGAACATCTGATCTTTAATCTGATCCATGCAGGTGATCAGAGTCTGGATCGGACTGTAGTCTCCTGGTGAGATGGTTATGTAGATGTGTGTGTCATCAGCATAACTGTGGTAACATATTTAGTTGTTTCCATAATGTGAGCGAGTGGCAGCATGTAGATGTTGAACAGCAGTGGCTCCAGGATGGAGCCTTGGGGAACTCCACAGGTTATTAAGGTTAGCTCAGATTTATAGTTACCTATAGACACAAAGTAGTTCTGTCTTTTAAACAGGACTCAAACCAGTTAACTGCAGAGCCAGAAAGTCCAGCAAAGTTTTCCAGCCGGTCTCGTGAGACGTTCTGGTCGACCGTGTCAAATGCAGCACTTGCAGCAAAAGGTCTTGTGAATAAAAAAGGTAAAAATCAGCTCTTCTCTGAGCAGTTAAGATGAGCCATTATTTCCTTATTCATGCATTCATGGAGGCTGTTTCATTGCTGTGTAAAGAAACAAAATGAGTGGATGAAGATTAAATCTTTGGGGATCTGAAGTGCTTGAAGTTTAAGTCAGAATCTGAAGTCTAACATGTTTCAGACTCTGCAGATTTTTGAGCTGTGAGATAATCTTCTATTTCCAGCCGAGCAGCCACAGTGACCTCATGTTTCTGCCTGTAAAATGAATTAAATGTGGTCATGCAGTTAGACCCTGTATACCTTCTGCACATGTAAAACCAATCGTGAAAGCTCTCGGTCTGGTATGGTGGAGCAGAAAGACGCGGATCTGCTTGGGAAGTTGGAGCTTCCCAATCTAGTCCTGCTTTTCCAGTTGGGAAAGTACTGGTATGAAAGCAGTTTTTCAGACTAAGGCGTCCACACAGCCATAGTGAAGCATTCACATCTTGGATCAGCTGGCTGACATGCATGTTGAGCAGCACAAACATTTTCCTGTGTAGAGTGATGTCAGCTGGTTTTATCACCACTGAGGCTGCTTCCAACCGCCTGAGGTGTTGGAATATTTTCCAGTTTAGTTCCATCAGCTCAGCTCCTGCACTTATCAAAGCACGTGTTGGATTTACTGTTGTCGTCATGGATTAGATTTACAGTCATCTTAATCCTCGCCTGATGGGCTGCAGCGCTGTTTACGCGCAGGAAACGACTGAGTTTTACGTGAAGAAATGATTAGAATCTACCATCAGCAAGCTGACCGCCAGTTTCTGTGCTGTTACCTGTTGTTAGCTGCTGTGAGGCGTCATTATTGAAGCAAATGAGAGTTTTATGTCTTGTTGCTGTTGTGCTGTTTCCACCATCTGCTGCAGGAAAGTGTAGAAATACACTCCGGCCTAATTTCCAAACATTTATCATCAGTATTGTAACTGGTGACACAAGTTGTGGGCCCCACAAGCTTTTGATTCCCATTTGATCACGGAAATGTGGATTTCTGAGCATCTACGACTCATTTTGGAGCCCTGCCCTGTATGCAGTCAAAGATCCGCCTATCAGCACCCAGCTTGAGGAGCTGGTTGGTCGACGTTTGGACCGACTAAATTACTTCCTACTGTAAAATCTGAACTGATGTCCCTGAATGTGGCAGGAAGTTGGCATGGACGTTGGATGAACTGATGTCCCTGAACGCAGCAGGAAGTTGGCGTGGACGTGGGATGAACTGATGTCCCTGAATGCGGCAGGAAGTTGGCATGGACGTTGGATGAACTGATGTCCCTGAACGCGGCAGGAAGTTGCCGTGGACGTGGGATGAACTGATGTCCCTGAACGCGGCAGGAAGTTGCCGTGGACGTGGGATGAACTGATGTCCCTGAATGCGGCAGGAAGTTGCCGTGGATATGGGATGAACTGATGTCCCTGAATGTGGCAGGAAGTTGGCATGGACGTTGGATGAACTGATGTCCCTGAACGCGGCAGGAAGTAGGCGTGGATATGGGATGAACTGATGTCCCTGAACGCGGCAGGAAGTTGGAGTGGATATGGGATGAACTGATGTCCCTGAATGCGGCAGGAAGTTGCCGTGGACGTTGGATGAACTGATGTCCCTGAATGTGGCAGGAAGTTGGCATGGACGTTGGATGAACTGATGTCCCTGAACGCGGCAGGAAGTTGGTATGGACGTGGGATGAACTGATGTCCTTGAACGTGGCAGGAAGTTGCCGTGGACGTTGGATGAACTGATGTCCCTGAACGCGGCAGGAAGTTGCCATGGACGTGGGATGAACTGATGTCCCTGAACGCGGCAGGAAGTTGCCGTGGACGTTGGATGAACTGATGTCCCTGAACGCGGCAGGAAGTTGCCGTGGACGTGGGATGAAATGATGTCCCTGAACGTGGCAGAAAGTTGCCGTGGACGTTGGATGAACTGATGTCCCTGAACGCGGCAGGAAGTTGCCGTAGACGTGGGATCAACTGATGTCCCTGAACATGGCAGGAAGTTGGCGTGGATATGGGATGAACTGATGTCCCTGAATGCAGCAGGAAGTTGCCGTGGACGTTGGATGAACTGATGTCCCTGAACGTGGCAGTACGTTGCCGTGGACGTGGGATGAACTGATGTCCCTGAACGCGGCAGGAAGTAGGCGTGGATATGGGATGAACTGATGTCCCTGAACGCGGCAGGAAGTTGGAGTGGATATGGGATGAACTGATGTCCCTGAACGCGGCAGGAAGTTGGAGTGGATATGGGATGAACTGATGTCCCTGAATGCGGAAGGAAGTTGCCGTGGACGTTGGATGAACTGATGTCCCTAAACGTGGCAGGAAGTTGGCATGGACGTTGGATGAACTGATGTCCCTGAACGCGGCAGGAAGTTGCCGTGGACGTTGGATGAACTGATGTCCCCGAACGCGGCAGGAAGTTGGTATGGACGTTGGATGAACTGATGTCCCTGAACGCGGCAGGAAGTTGGTATGGACGTGGGATGAACTGATGTCCTTGAACGTGGCAGGAAGTTGCCGTGGACGTGGGATGAACTGATGTCCCTGAACGCGGCAGGAAGTTGGCATGGACGTGGGATCAACTGATGTCCCTGAACGTGGCAGGAAGTTGGCGTGGATATGGGATGAACTGATGTCCCTGAATGCAGCAGGAAGTTGCCGTGGACGTTGGATGAACTGATGTCCCTGAACGTGGCAGTACGTTGCCGTGGACGTGGGATGAACTGATGTCCCTGAACGCGGCAGGAAGTAGGCGTGGATATGGGATGAACTGATGTCCCTGAACGCGGCAGGAAGTTGGAGTGGATATGGGATGAACTGATGTCCCTGAACGCGGCAGGAAGTTGGAGTGGATATGGGATGAACTGATGTCCCTGAATGCGGAAGGAAGTTGCCGTGGACGTTGGATGAACTGATGTCCCTAAACGTGGCAGGAAGTTGGCATGGACGTTGGATGAACTGATGTCCCTGAACGCGGCAGGAAGTTGCCGTGGACGTTGGATGAACTGATGTCCCCGAGCACGGCGGGAAGTTGGCACGGACGTGGGATGAACTGATGTCCCTGAATGCAGCAGGAAGTTGGCGTGGACATGGGATGAACTGATGTCCCTGAACGCAGCAGGAAGTTGCCGTGGATATGGGATGAACTGATGTCCCTGAACGCGGCAGGAAGTTGCCGTGGATATGGGATGAACTGATGTCCCTGAATGCGGCAGGAAGTTGCCGTGGATATGGGATGAACTGATGTCCCTGAACGCGAAAAGAAGTTGCCGTGGACGTGGGATGAACTGATGTCCCTGAACGTTGCAAGAAGTTGGCATGGACGTTGGATGAACTGATGTCCCTGAACGCGGCAGGAAGTTGGTATGGACGTGGGATGAACTGATGTCCCTGAACGCGGCAGGAAGTTGCCGTGGACGTGGGATGAACTGATGTCCCTGAACGTGGCAGGAAGTTTGCGTGGATATGGGATGAACTGATGTCCCTGAATGCGGCAGGAAGTTGCCGTGGACGTTGGATGAACTGATGTCCCTGAACGTGGCAGGAAGTTGGCGTGGACGTTGGATGAACTGATGTCCCTGAACGCGGCAGGAAGTTGGTATGGACGTGGGATGAACTGATGTCCCTGAACGCGGCAGGAAGTTGGTATGGACGTTGGATGAACTGATGTCCCTGAACACGGCAGGAAGTTGCTGTGGACGTTGGAAGAACTGATGTCCCTGAACGTGGCAGGAAGTTGCCGTGGACGTGGGATGAACTGATGTCCCTGAATGCGGCAGGAAGTAGGCGTGGATATGGGATGAACTGATGTCCCTGAACGCGGCAGGAAGTTGGAGTGGATATGGGATGAACTGATGTCCCTGAATGCGGCAGGAAGTTGCCGTGGACGTTGGATGAACTGATGTCCCTGAACGTGGCATGAAGTTGGCATGGACGTGGGATGAACTGATGTCCCTGAATGCAGCAGGAAGTTGGCGTGGACATGGGATGAACTGATGTCCCTGAGCGCAGCAGGAAGTTGCCGTGGATATGGGATGAACTGATGTCCCTGAACGCAGCAGGAAGTTGCCGTGGATATGGGATGAACTGATGTCCCTGAATGCGGCAGGAAGTTGCCGTGGATATGGGATGAACTGATGTCCCTGAATGCGGCAGAAAGTTGGCATGGACGTTGGATGAACTGATGTCCTTGAACGTGGCAGGAAGTTGCCATGGACGTGGGATGAACTGATGTCCCTGAACGCGACAGGAAGTTGCCGTGGACATGGGATCAACTGATGTCCCTGAACGTGGCAGGAAGTTGGCGTGGATCTGGGATGAACTGATGTCCCTGAATGCGGCAGGAAGTTGCCGTGGACGTTGGATGAACTGATGTCCCTGAACGTGGCAGGAAGTTGGCATGGACGTTGGATGAACTGATGTCCCTGAACGCGGCAGGAAGTAGGCGTGGATATGGGATGAACTGATGTCCCTGAACGCGGCAGGAAGTTGGAGTGGATATGGGATGAACTGATGTCCCTGAATGCGGCAGGAAGTTGGCATGGACGATGGATGAACTGATGTCCCTGAACGTGGCAGGAAGTTGGTATGGACATGGGATGAACTGATGTCCCTGAACGCGGCAGGAAGTTGGTATGGACGTTGGATGAACTGATGTCCCTGAACATGGCAGGAAGTTGCCGTGGACGTGGGATGAACTGATGTCCCTGAACGCGAAAAGAAGTTGCCGTGGACGTTGGATGAACTGATGTCCCCGAACGCGGCAGGAAGTTGGTATGGACTTTGGATGAACTGATGTCCCCGAACACGGCAGGAAGTTGGCATGGACGTGGGATGAACTGATGTCCCTGAATGCAGCAGGAAGTTGGCGTGGACATGGGATGAACTGATGTCCCTGAACGCAGCAGGAAGTTGCCTTGGATATGGGATGAACTGATGTCCCTGAACGCAGCAGGAAGTTGCCGTGGATATGGGATGAACTGATGTCCCTTAATGCGGCAGGAAGTTGCCGTGGATATGGGATGAACTGATGTCCCTGAATGCGGCAGGAAGTTGGCATGGACGTTGGATGAACTGATGTCCCTGAACGTGGCAGGAAGTTGCCGTGGACGTGGGATGAACTGATGTCCCTGAACGCGAAAAGAAGTTGCCGTGGACGTGGGATGAACTGATGTCCCTGAACGTTGCAAGAAGTTGGCATGGACGTTGGATGAACTGATGTCCCTGAACGCGGCAGGAAGTTGGTATGGACGTGGGATGAACTGATGTCCCTGAACGTGGCAGGAAGTTTGCGTGGATATGGGATGAACTGATGTCCCTGAATGCGGCAGGAAGTTGCCGTGGACGTTGGATGAACTGATGTCCCTGAACGTGGCAGGAAGTTGGCGTGGACGTTGGATGAACTGATGTCCCTGAACGCGGCAGGAAGTTGGTATGGACGTGGGATGAACTGATGTCCCTGAACGCGGCAGGAAGTTTGTATGGACGTTGGATGAACTGATGTCCCTGAACACGGCAGGAAGTTGCCGTGGACGTTGGAAGAACTGATTTCCCTGAACGTGGCAGGAAGTTGCCGTGGACGTGGGATGAACTGATGTCCCTGAACGTTGCAAGAAGTTGGCATGGACGTTGGATGAACTGATGTCCCTGAACGCGGCAGGAAGTTGGTATGGACGTGGGATGAACTGATGTCCCTGAACGCGGCAGGAAGTTGCTGTGGACGTGGGATGAACTGATGTCCCTGAACGTGGCAGGAAGTTTGCGTGGATATGGGATGAACTGATGTCCCTGAATGCGGCAGGAAGTTGCCGTGGACGTTGGATGAACTGATGTCCCTGAACGTGGCAGGAAGTTGGCGTGGACGTTGGATGAACTGATGTCCCTGAACGCGGCAGGAAGTTGGTATGGACGTGGGATGAACTGATGTCCCTGAACACGGCAGGAAGTTGCTGTGGACGTTGGAAGAACTGATGTCCCTGAACGTGGCAGGAAGTTGCCGTGGACGTGGGATGAACTGATGTCCCTGAACGCGGCAGGAAGTAGGCGTGGATATGGGATGAACTGATGTCCCTGAACGCGGCAGGAAGTTGGAGTGGATATGGGATGAACTGATGTCCCTGAATGCGGCAGGAAGTTGCCGTGGACGTTGGATGAACTGATGTCCCTGAACGTTGCAAGAAGTTGGCATGGACGTTGGATGAACTGATGTCCCTGAACGCGGCAGGAAGTTGGTATGGACGTGGGATGAACTGATGTCCCTGAACGTGGCAGGAAGTTTGCGTGGATATGGGATGAACTGATGTCCCTGAATGCGGCAGGAAGTTGCCGTGGACGTTGGATGAACTGATGTCCCTGAACGTGGCAGGAAGTTGGTGTGGACGTTGGATGAACTGATGTCCCTGAACGCGGCAGGAAGTTGGTATGGACGTGGGATGAACTGATGTCCCTGAACGTGGCAGGAAGTTGCCGTGGACGTGGGATGAACTGATGTCCCTGAACGCGGCAGGAAGTAGGCGTGGATATGGGATGAACTGATGTCCCTGAACGCGGCAGGAAGTTGGAGTGGATATGGGATGAACTGATGTCCCTGAATGCGGCAGGAAGTTGCCGTGGACGTTGGATGAACTGATGTCCCTGAACGTGGCAGGAAGTTGGTATGGACGTGGGATGAACTGATGTCCCCGAACGCGGCAGGAAGTTGGTATGGACTTTGGATGAACTGATGTCCCCGAACACGGCAGGAAGTTGGCATGGACGTGGGATGAACTGATGTCCCCGAACACGGCAGGAAGTTGGTATGGACGTGGGATGAACTGATGTCCCTGAAAGCAGCAAGAAGTTGGCGTGGACATGGGATGAACTGATGTCCCTGAACGCAGCAGGAAGTTGCCGTGGATATGGGATGAACTGATGTCCCTGAACGCAGCAGGAAGTTGCCGTGGATATGGGATGAACTGATGTCTCTGAATGCGGCAGGAAGTTGCCGTGGATATGGGATGAACTGATGTCCCTGAATGCGGCAGGAAGTTGGCATGGACGTTGGATGAACTGATGTCCTTGAACGTGGCAGGAAGTTGCCGTGGACGTGGGATGAACTGATGTCCCTGAACGCGGCAGGAAGTTGCCGTGGACGTGGGATGAACTGATGTCCCTGAACGCAACAGGAAGTTGCCGTGGACGTGGGATGAAATGATGTCCCTGAACGTGGCAGAAAGTTGCCGTGGACGTGGGATGAACTGATGTCCCTGAACGCGGCAGGAAGTTGCCGTGTACGTGGGATCAACTGATGTCCCTGAACGTGGCAGGAAGTTGGCGTGGATATGGGATGAACTGATGTCCCTGAATGCGGCAGGAAGTTGCCGTGGACCTTGGATGAACTGATGTCCCTGAACGTGGCAGGAAGTTGGCATGGACGTTGGATGAACTGATGTCCCTGAACGCGGCAGGAAGTAGGCGTGGATATGGGATGAACTGATGTCCCTGAACGCGGCAGGAAGTTGGAGTGGATATGGGATGAACTGATGTCCCTGAATGCGGCAGGAAGTTGCCGTGGACGTTGGATGAACTGATGTCCCTGAATGCGGCAGGAAGTTGGCATGGACTTTGGATGAACTGATGTCCCTGAACGCGGCAGGAAGTTGGTATGGACGTGGGATGAACTGATGTCCCTGAACGCGGCAGGAAGTTGGTATGGATGTTGGATGAACTGATGTCCCTGAACACGGCAGGAAGTTGGTATGGACGTGGGATGAAATGGCGTCCCTGAACGCAGCAGCAGCTGCCTGGATAACTGGTTTTTAACAGGGATAAGCAGGAACTGGAGAGCACCATTATACTCCTACTCGGACCCACAGATCAGCTGACCAGGTGCTCAGAGGGATGGAGTTTTCTTTGTGGCTTGTTTTGCATATTATACCCCTAAAATGTATCCTCATGATATACCCTGACCCCTCATAAAACGTTTTCTTTGTGACGTATCAGAATTAGTATAGACAACTGGTCCCTGGCTGGTAACCATGCACCTGAATGACGAGCTTAATCCTGGTGCAGATTCTGCTGCAGGCTGGAAGCTGCACATGACGGCAGGTTTTAAGAGCTGGAGGGTTTGAACCTGCAGGTCGTCTGAAAGCTCGGAGGCCTTTTCTATTCTATTTTTACACTTACTCTACATTTATACTTACTATGTAGGGGGCTTGCACCGGGATCGAGGTAACTAATTTCGTCCCATCCCATGTTTACCTTGTGCTGGAATGACAAAGAGTCCTTGAGAATCTAACTTGGCACCCAGGAGGTTGACGCCTGTTAATTAATGGCTCATTTGAAATATGTTTTAATATATTATGAATTAATATATTAATTCATTTGACAAATCAACATCTGCCTCAGTTTGCAGCAATCATTCATCACAGAAGATAATATTTGATCCTTCTTGATTAATTGGAAATATAAGAGATGTCAGCTCTGAGTCTGAAGGAATTCCTGCCCTGCAGTCGGCACATCAGTTAGAAATGTCTGAGGTGGACGTCCTGCAGGAACGCTGGGAGCTGCAATGCTTCATGTTACAGAATGGGCCTTCAAACCAGCAGACGTGGCCCGTTCATGGAGATTCAGCACCGAATCGCTCCAGATGAAGTAAGAAGAGTCTCTGTCTAGAAAGTGTTGGATGTAGAGCCATCACGTCAACTTTATTTATTCAGCAACGTCTGCACAAGGTATAAAAATGAAATAAAAATAAATAGAAACATCAATAAATATCAGCATAATTAAAAGACAGTAGAAGCAAACCGTCTGGTTTGAAGGCAAGATAATAAAAATGGCTCTAGGCGGATTTTAGACATTTCAGCAGATTGAGTCTCAGGGTGGAGGCGAAATAAGCTCCGCCCCCTCTTTGCTTTGATCTGGACTTTGAAGCAGCAGGCCTCGGCCATCTACTACCTGTTTACTACGTTGAGACCGTAAAACGTAAACGTTTAGTTTAAGCTTAACACAGGTTGGGAATAGACTCCAGAGTAAAATTTTCTTAAAACACATGGAGAATCCTGTCCACAAAGACACGATGATGTCATGTCGTCTTGCATTTGTGCTAGGGCTGGGCGATATGCCCTAAAAATAAAATTTGCGATTTTTTATAACCAAATCCGATTTTAATAGATTTTTTTTCTTTTCTTTTACAAAACAAACTTATTAAAAGCATGTATTTGTTTATATTGATGAATGCCAGCAAAAATAAAGCATATAATGTCATAGCTTCGCCACCATATAAACGACTTCATATCTTACATAGAAATATGCAACACAATGCATCCGTGATCTCGTTCCATCTGGATCTTATCATACAGGATCCACTGCAGAAACAATTCCCCCGATGAAGGTTGTCTCTTAACGAGAGTTTGTGGGCTAAAGTTGACGTCTGCATCTCATAGAGAGCAGCATTTCTCACTGCAGTTATACGCACAGCTACACCGCACTGAAAATCTGTCAGACACACACTGTTCTGGTGTGGAGGGAGGGCTAAGTCTGCTGCTAACTATGGAAAAAAATCCTGATTTTCATAAAAATAAATCTCCAGAAATGGAAAATTTGATTTATTGATTTTATCGATTAATCGCCCAGCCCTAATTTGTGCACTCAGGCCCTGATTACACCCAACAACAACAACAACAACAATGACGACAACACCACCACTAACAACACCGCCAACAACAACACCAACAACAACACCGCCAACAACAACAACACAGCCACCAGCAATACCACCAACAACACTGCCACTAACAACACCGCCACCAGCACCAACAACAACACTGCTAACACTATCACCCCCAACAACACCGCTATCACCACCACCACCAACAACAACATCGCTAACACTACCACCAACACCACTGCCACTAACAACACCGACATCATCACCAACAACACCGCTAACACTATCACCCCCAACAACAACAACACTGCTATCACTACCACCACCAACAACACCACTAACACCAACAACAACAACAACACCGGTAACACTACCAACAACACCGCTAACACCACCAACAACAACAACAACACCACCAACACCGCCAACAACATCACATCCAACACCACCAACAACAACTCCAACTCGGACGACAACATCGCCACCACCAACAACAACACTGCCACCACCAACACCAACACTGCCAACAACATCACCACCAACAGCAACAATGACGACAACACCACCAACAGTGACAACACCACCAACAACAACATTGCCACTAACACCACCACTAACAACACTGCCACCAGCAACATCAACACCACTACCACCAACAACACCGCTAACACTACCACCAACACCACCACCACCAACAATAACACTGCCACCAACAACACCACCAACACCACCACCACCAACAACAACAATGCTAACGTTACCACCAACAACAACACCGCTAACAGTACCACCAACAACAACAACAACACTGCCACTAACAACACCGCCATCAGCACCAACAACAACACTGCTAACACTACCACCAGCAACACCACCACCACCAACAACAACACCGCTAACACTACCACCAACAACACCACCACCAATAACACTGCCACCAACAACACCACCACCACCACCACCAACAACAACAACAACAATGCTAACGGTACCACCACCAACAACACTGCTAACACTGCCACCAACACCACCACCACGAACAACAACAACAACACTGCCACTAACACCGCCATCAGCACCAACAACAACACCACTAACACTACCACCAACAACACCGCTAACACGACCACCAACAACACCACCACCAACAATAACACTGCCACCAACAACACCACCAACACCACCACCACCAACAACAACAACAACACTGCCACTAACAACACCGCCATCAGCACCAACAACAACACTGCTAACACTACCACCAGCAACACCACCACCACCAACAACAACACCGCTAACACTACCACCAACAACACCACCACCAATAACACTGCCACCAACAACACCACCACCACCACCACCACCAACAACAACAACAATGCTAACGTTACCACCACCAACAACACTGCTAACACTGCCACCAACACCACCACCACCAACAACAACACTGCCACTAACACCGCCATCAGCACCAACAACAACACCACTAACACTACCACCAACAACACCGCTAACACGACCACCAACAACACCACCACCAACAATAACACTGCCACCAACAATACCACCAACACCACCACCACCAACAACAACAATGCTAACGTTACCACCACCAACAACACTGCTAACCCCTCCACCAACACCACCACCACCAACAAATACACCGCTAACACTACCACCAACAACAACAACAACACTGCCACTAACAACACCGCCATCAGCACCAACAACAACACCGCTAACACTACCACCAGCAACACCACCACCACCAGCAACAACACCGCTAACACTACCACCAACAACACCACCACCAACAACAACAACACTGCCACTAACAACACCGCCATCAGCACCAACAACAATACCACCACCAATAACACTGCCACCAACAACACCACCACCACCAACACTGCTAACACTGCCACCAACAGCAACACTGACATCACCACCACCAACAACAACACTGACACCACCACCACCAACAGCAACACTGACACCACCACCACCAACAACAACACCGCTAACACTACCACCAACAACAACAACAGTGACACCACCAACAACACCAACATCATGAACACCAACAACAACAACAATAACACCAACACCACCACTACCACCAACAACACCACCAACACCAGAGCACATGCCCCCTACAGGCCTGGCATGCGCGCTACATGGTTTCCAGTCCTAGTCCGCATGGACCTAGTTCTCACTAAATGCAACTTTTTTCCAACACACAGGGAAAAATGTGGGGTTTTCCATGGAAATGTTTGTGTGTAAACTAGGCCTAGAGGAAGTGTAGCGAGTTAAGAGATCGTAAAAACAAACAAAATATGAAACGGGTAGCCGGTGCAAGGAGGCCAACCCAGGTTGGGGTATGGATCTGGATCGCACACCCGAGTGCAGACTTACAGTAAACAAGTCTGCAGGGCTACTGTGCACCGTTTGGGGTTCATTTTTGAGAAATATTTGTCAGTTTCACTGATCACCACTAAAATCAGCCCCATGACAGGCTGGTGTATGTAGGTGTGCTTATTGAGCCATTTTTATATTTCTATAAGTTTTATTTTGGGTGTTTTGGTCCATGATAAATGAATGATGAAGTCGCTGTAAGCAGAAAATATAAATCTAGTTTCTGATTATTCACTCTGTCTTTCTGTAGGTTCCAGCTCTTCTGAACTTGCAGAGACTTGAAACAGAAATAATCCTTCACTCGAGTGAGTCGCCTTCTCATTGGAGGGTGATTTAGGGGCCAGCGTGGACTGTTCGGGGGCGTTGTCGGCTGTTGTTTAGGAATCTGGTTTCACCTTTAAACTGCCTGTCAGACGAAATACAAATGCTTTTAATATGATTGGAATGAAGACGTGTGAAAGTGGTGCAGGTGCCTGTGTTTTCAGCATAGATGAGTTGTGAGTAACAGATTCTTCAGAATTTAATGCAAAAGTACTTTAACCTACAGACTGCTGCTCCTGACATACCTTTTCCTCAAAGTACTGAGTCAGAACACTTCTCCCTCTGGTCAGTGGGCTGCCAGTCATTTCTGATAACACATATTAGTCCTCAAATCCATATTTTTGCTAGCTGAGCTTTTAGATGTTGAAATGTCCAGATAGTTCCTGCCTCCAAGATCCGGATGAAGACTGGAAGCTGAGCCCAGTATAAACCAGTGCGTAGCAGCATTTAATCCCAGTATAAACCAGTCTGTAGCAGCTTTTAATCCCAGTATGAACCAGTCTGTAACAGCTTTTAATCCCAGTATGAACCAGTCTGTAACCCCTTTTAATCCCAGTATAAACCAGTCTGTAACAACTTTTAATCCCAGTATAAACCAGTCTGTAGCAGCTTTTAATCCCAGTATAAACCAGTCTGTAACAACTTTTAATCCCAGTATAAACCAGTCTGTAGCAGCTTTTAATCCCAGTATAAACCAGTCTGTAGCAGTTTTTAATCCCAGTGTAAACCAGTCTGTAACAGCTTTTAGTCCCACTATAAACCAGTCTGTAGCAGCTTTTAATCCCAGTATAAACCAGTCTGTAACAACTTTTAATCCCAGTATAAACCAGTCTGTAGCAGCTTTTAATCCCAGTATAAACCAGTCTGTAACAACTTTTAATCCCAGTATAAACCAGTCTGTAGCAGCTTTTAATCCCAGTATAACCAGTCTGTAACAACTTTTAATCCCAGTATAAACCAGTGTGTAACAGCATTTAATCCCACTATAAACCAGTCTGTAACAGCTTTTAATCCCAGTATAAACCAGTCTGTAGCAGCTTTTAATCCCAGTATAAACCAGTCTGTAACAACTTTTAATCCCAGTATAAACCAGTCTGTAGCAGCTTTTAATCCCAGTATAAACCAGTCTGTAACAACTTTTAATCCCAGTATAAACCAGTGTGTAACAGCATTTAATCCCAGTATAAACCAGTCTGTAGCAGCTTTTAATCCCAGTATAAACCAGTCTGTAGCAGCTTTTAATCCCAGTATAAACCAGTCTGTAGCAGCTTTTAATCCCAGTATAAACCAGTCTGCAACAGCTTTTAATCCCAGTATAAACCAGTCTGTAGCAGCTTTTAATCCCAGTATAAACCAGTCTGTAACAACTTTTAATCCCAGTATAAACCAGTCTGTAGCAGCTTTTAATACCAGTATGAACCAGTCTGTAGCAGCTTTTAATCCCAGTATAAACCAGTCTGTAACAACTTTTTATCCCAGTATAAACCAGTCTGTAGCAGCTTTTAATCCCAGTATAAACCAGTCTGTAGCAGCTTTCAATCCCAGTATAAACCAGTCTGTAGCAGCTTTTAATCCCAGTATAAACCAGTGTGTAGCAGCTTTTAATCCCAGTATAAACCAGTCTGTAGCAGCTTTTAATCCCAGTATAAACTAGTCTGTAACAGCATTTAATCCCAGTATAAACCAGTGTGTAGCAGCTTTTAATCCCAGTATAATCCAGTCTGTAGTAGTTTTTAATCCCAGTATAAACCAGTCTGTAGCTGCTTTTAATCCTAGTATAAACTAGTCTGTAGCAGCTTTTAATCCCAGTATAAACCAGTCTGTAGTAGCTTTTAATCCCAGTATAAACCAGTCTGTAGCTGCTTTTAATCCTAGTATAAACTAGTCTGTAGCAGCTTTTAATCCCAGTATAAACCAGTCTGTAACAGCTTTTAATCCCAGTATAAACCAGTCTGTAGCAGCTTTTAATCCCAGTATAAACCAGTCTGTAACAACTTTTAATCCCAGTATAAACCAGTCTGTAGCAGCTTTTAATCCCTGTATGAACCAGTCTGTAGCAGCTTTTAATCCCAGTATAAACCAGTCTGTAGCAGCTTTTAATCTCAGTATAAACCAGTCTGTGGCAGCTTTTAATCCCAGTATAAACCAGTCTGTAACAGCTTTTAATCCCAGTATAAACCAGTCTGTAGCAGCTTTTAATCCCAGTATAAACCAGTCTGTAGCAGCTTTTAATCCCAGTATGAACCAGTCTGTAGCAGCTTTTAATCCCTGTGTGAACCAGTCTGTCGCAGCTTTTAATCCCAGTATAAACCAGTCTGTAGCAGCTTTTAATCTCAGTATAAACCAGTCTGTAGCAGCTTTTAATCCCAGTATAAACCAGTCTGTAACAGCTTTTAATCCCAGTATAAACCAGTCTGTAGCAGCTTTTAATCCCAGTATAAACCAGTCTGTAGCAGCTTTTAATCCCAGTATGAACCAGTCTGTAGCAGCTTTTAATCCTAGTATAAACCAGTCTGTAACAGCTTTTAATCCCAGTATAAACCAGTCTGTAGCAGCTTTTAATCCCAGTATAAACCAGTCTGTAGCAGCTTTTAATCCCAGTATAAACTAGTCTGTAACAGCATTTAATCCCAGTATAAACCAGTGTGTAGCAGCTTTTAATCCCAGTATAAACCAGTCTGTAGTAGCTTTTAATCCCAGTATAAACCAGTCTGTAGCTGCTTTTAATCCTAGTATAAACTAGTCTGTAGCAGCTTTTAATCCCAGTATAAACCAGTCTGGATTAGCTTTTAATCCCAGTATAAACCAGTCTGTAGCTGCTTTTAATCCCAGTATAAACCAGTCTGTGGCTGCTTTTAATCCTAGTATGAGCTAGTCTGTAGCAGCTTTTAATCCCAGTATAAACCAGTCTGTAACAGCTTTTAATCCCAGTATAAACCAGTCTGTAACAACTTTTAATCCCAGTATAAACCAGTCTGTAGCAGCTTTTAATCCCAGTATAAACCAGTCTGTAGTAGCTTTTAATCCCAGTATAAACCAGTCTGTAGCAGCTTTTAATCCCAGTATAAACCAGTCTGTGGCTGCTTTTAATCCTAGTATGAGCTAGTCTGTAGCAGCTTTTAATCCCAGTATAAACCAGTCTGTAACAGCTTTTAATCCCAGTATAAACCAGTCTGTAACAACTTTTAATCCCAGTATAAACCAGTCTGTAGCAGCTTTTAATCCCAGTATAAACCAGTCTGTAGCAGCTTTTAATCCCAGTTTAAACCAGTCTGTAGCAGCTTTTAATCCCAGTATAAACCAGTCTGTAGCAGCTTTTAATCCCAGTATAAACCAGTCTGTAGCTGCTTTTAATCCTAGTATAAACTAGTCTGTAGCAGCTTTTAATCCCAGTATAAACCAGTCTGTAACAGCTTTTAATCCCAGTATAAACCAGTCTGTAACAACTTTTAATCCCAGTATAAACCAGTCTGTAGCAGCTTTTAATCCCAGTATAAACCAGTCTGTAGCAGCTTTTAATCCCAGTTTAAACCAGTCTGTAGCAGCTTTTAATCCCAGTATAAACCAGTCTGTAGCATCTTTTAATCCCAGTATAAACCAGTCTGTAGCAGCTTTTAATCCCAGTATAAACAAGTCTGTAGCATCTTTTAATCCCAGTATAAACCAGTCTGTAGCAGCTTTTAATCCCAGTATAAACCAGTCTGTAGCAGCTTTTAATCCCAGTATAAACCAGTCTGTAGCAGCTTTCAATTCCAGTATAAACCAGTCTGTAGCAGCTTTTAATCCCAGTGTAAACCAGTGTGTAGCAGCTTTCAATCCCAGTATAAACCAGTCTGTAGCAGCTTTTAATCCCAGTATAAACCAGTCTGTAGCAGCTTTTAATCCCAGTATAAAACAGTGTGTAGCAGCTTTCAATCCCAGTATAAACCAGTCTGTAGCAGCTTTTAATCCCAGTATAAACCAGTCTGTAGCATCTTTTAATCCCAGTATAAACCAGTCTGTAGCATCTTTTAATCCCAGTATAAACCAGTCTGTAGCAGCTTTTAATCCCAGTATAAACCAGTCTGTAGCAGCTTTCAATTCCAGTATAAACCAGTCTGTAGCAGCTTTTAATCCCAGTATAAACCAGTGTGTAGCAGCTTTCAATCCCAGTATAAACCAGTCTGTAGCAGTTTTTAATCCCAGTATAAACCAGTCTGTAGCAGCTTTCAATCCCAGTATAAACCAGTCTGTAGCAGCTTTTAATACCAGTATAAACCAGTCTGTAGCAGCTTTTAATCCCAGTATAAACCAGTCTGTAGCAGCTTTTAATCCCAGTATAAACCAATGTGTAGCAGCTTTCAATCCCAGTATAAACCAGTCTGTAGCAGCTTTTAATCTCAGTATAAACCAGTCTGTAGCAGCTTTTAATCCCAGTATAAACCAGTCTGTAGCATCTTTTAATCCCAGTATAAACCAGTCTGTAGCATCTTTTAATCCCAGTATAAACCAGTCTGTAGCAGCTTTTAATCCCAGTATAAACCAGTCTGTAGCAGCTTTTAATCCCAGTATAAACCAGTCTGTAGCAGCTTTTAATCCCAGTATAAACCAGTGTGTAGCAGCTTTTAATCCCAGTATAAACCAGTCTGTAGCTGCTTTTAATCCTAGTATAAACTAGTCTGTAGCAGCTTTTAATCCCAGTATAAACCAGTCTGGATTAGCTTTTAATCCCAGTATAAACCAGTCTGTAGCTGCTTTTAATCCTAGTATAAACTAGTCTGTAGCAGCTTTTAATCCCAGTATAAACCAGTCTGTAGTAGCTTTTAATCCCAGTATAAACCAGTCTGTAGCAGCTTTTAATCCCAGTATAAACCAGTCTGTGGCTGCTTTTAATCCTAGTATAAGCTAGTCTGTAGCAGCTTTTAATCCCAGTATAAACCAGTCTGTAACAGCTTTTAATCCCAGTATAAACCAGTCTGTAACAACTTTTAATCCCAGTATAAACCAGTCTGTAGCAGCTTTTAATCCCAGTATAAACCAGTCTGTAGCAGCTTTTAATCCCAGTTTAAACCAGTCTGTAGCAGCTTTTAATCCCAGTATAAACCAGTCTGTAGCAGCTTTTAATCCCAGTATAAACCAGTCTGTAGCTGCTTTTAATCCTAGTATAAACTAGTCTGTAGCAGCTTTTAATCCCAGTATAAACCAGTCTGTAGCTGCTTTTAATCCCAGTATAAACCAGTCTGTAACAACTTTTAATCCCAGTATAAACCAGTCTGTAGCAGCTTTTAATCCCAGTATAAACCAGTCTGTAGCAGCTTTTAATCCCAGTTTAAACCAGTCTGTAGCAGCTTTTAATCCCAGTATAAACCAGTCTGTATCATCTTTTAATCCCAGTATAAACCAGTCTGTAGCAGCTTTTAATCCCAGTATAAACCAGTCTGTAGCATCTTTTAATCCCAGTATAAACCAGTCTGTAGCAGCTTTTAATCCCAGTATAAACCAGTCTGTAGCAGCTTTTAATCCCAGTATAAACCAGTCTGTAGCAGCTTTCAATTCCAGTATAAACCAGTCTGTAGCAGCTTTTAATCCCAGTATAAACCAGTGTGTAGCAGCTTTCAATCCCAGTATAAACCAGTCTGTAGCAGCTTTTAATCCCAGTATAAACCAGTCTGTAGCAGCTTTTAATCCCAGTATAAAACAGTGTGTAGCAGCTTTCAATCCCAGTATAAACCAGTCTGTAGCAGCTTTCAATCCCAGTATAAACCAGTCTGTAGCAGCTTTTAATCCCAGTATAAACCAGTGTGTAGCAGCTTTTAATCCCAGTATAAACCAGTCTGTAGCAGCTTTTAATCCCAGTATAAACTAGTCTGTAACAGCATTTAATCCCAGTATAAACCAGTGTGTAGCAGCTTTTAATCCCAGTATAAACCAGTCTGTAGTAGTTTTTAATCCCAGTATAAACCAGTCTGTAGCTGCTTTTAATCCTAGTATAAACTAGTCTGTAGCAGCTTTTAATCCCAGTATAAACCAGTCTGTAGTAGCTTTTAATCCCAGTATAAACCAGTCTGTAGCTGCTTTTAATCCTAGTATAAACTAGTCTGTAGCAGCTTTTAATCCCAGTATAAACCAGTCTGTAACAGCTTTTAATCCCAGTATAAACCAGTCTGTAGCAGCTTTTAATCCCAGTATAAACCAGTCTGTAACAACTTTTAATCCCAGTATAAACCAGTCTGTAGCAGCTTTTAATCCCTGTATGAACCAGTCTGTAGCAGCTTTTAATCCCAGTATAAACCAGTGTGTAGCATCTTTTAATCCCAGTATAAACCAGTCTGTAGCAGCTTTTAATCCCAGTATAAACCAGTCTGTAGCATCTTTTAATCCCAGTATAAACCAGTCTGTAGCATCTTTTAATCCCAGTATAAACCAGTCTGTAGCAGCTTTTAATCCCAGTATAAACCAGTCTGTAGCAGCTTTCAATTCCAGTATAAACCAGTCTGTAGCAGCTTTTAATCCCAGTATAAACCAGTGTGTAGCAGCTTTCAATCCCAGTATAAACCAGTCTGTAGCAGTTTTTAATCCCAGTATAAACCAGTCTGTAGCAGCTTTCAATCCCAGTATAAACCAGTCTGTAGCAGCTTTTAATCCCAGTATAAACCAGTCTGTAGCAGCTTTTAATCCCAGTATAAACCAGTCTGTAGCAGCTTTTAATCCCAGTATAAACCAATGTGTAGCAGCTTTCAATCCCAGTATAAACCAGTCTGTAGCAGCTTTTAATCTCAGTATAAACCAGTCTGTAGCAGCTTTTAATCCCAGTATAAACCAGTCTGTAGCATCTTTTAATCCCAGTATAAACCAGTCTGTAGCATCTTTTAATCCCAGTATAAACCAGTCTGTAGCATCTTTTAATCCCAGTATAAACCAGTCTGTAGCAGCTTTTAATCCCAGTATAAACCAGTCTGTAGCAGCTTTTAATCTCAGTATAAACCAGTCTGTAGCAGCTTTTAATCCCAGTATAAACCAGTCTGTAACAGCTTTTAATCCCAGTATAAACCAGTCTGTAGCTGTTGTAAATTCCCTATTATTGCTGTTTGTGCAGGAACCGTTCAGTGCTGAATTTTGTGTTTTATAGTCAGGCACTTTGTCAGGCAGCTAAGGGGGTCCTTGGAAATCTATATAGAGCCGTTCGCGGCATTTCTAGCTCCTTTTGCATTGAAGCCTGTCTGCGTTCGTGATAAAGGTATGTTGTAATGATGCGTTAACGATCGCTAATTACCCCCTTTCATATGCAAATGAGGCGGCGATTATTTTCGGCGCTATAAGCTAGCGTTAATTAGTTATTTGGTGTTGACTCACAAACGGACTTGTTACAACTATTTTAAGTCAATGCTAAAGTTCAAGTTAATATGCTGATAAGCTAGCGCACCCTTTCATTTATTGTATTCTGTTTATTTCAGATACCAGCAGCGCATATCAGTGTAATACAGACCAAAGTGAATGAACAACCAGCTGTATGCAAACTGAAGTGTGTTTTATCATTAAAGCCACGTTAACTGGCCTACTGTGTCTGGCCTCGCTCTCTAATCGGAGTGTCTGTGTGGATGAGGTGCACCAGCGAAACCCCCTAAAACAACATACAGTCCTAGCTCTCCGCAACACTGGTCCTTCGAGCCGGATTACTTTACCCATATCAGCAAAATGGACACATTAGGAACATCAATGATTGCAAGTGATGCAACAGGACGGCCACGGCAGCTACCAGCTCACCTCCAGGGCTACCAGGTCAGCCTCCCACAGTCCCTCATGCCTTATACTGCCCCTCATCAGGATGACAACTTAAGTGCCAGTGCACAGCAGCTGCAGTCACTCAGCCTACAGACCGGGTCTGCTACTCAAGGTGGCCAGCTTCTCCCAGCACTTGGGCTCCAAACCTGTACATCCCCAGCAGCAGCAGTCGATAAGGTGAGCCAGTGGAACACAGCACCACAAGCCTGTTCATATACAAGCTTACCAACAGCATGTGGAAGGCCCCCATCTCCTACCCTAAGTGAATGCAGCCTACAAAGCCACGCCTTCACAGACTACTGCCTCAGTGAGCCCAGTTCTCCAGCATCACAGCGATCAGTACAAGTTAACCCAAGCTTCCAACCAGATACCACCTGGGTAAGCACACAAGCAGTCAGCATGCTGCCAGCTGCATTTACATCCAGTACCCCAAGTCACAGCCGTGGCCAAAGAGACATTCTAACCCAGGCCCTTCCAGCGCCATTAACATCTACATCACAGTTTGGAGCAGTGCCAAAGCAACCATTTCCCACTGCAATATACCAACCAGCCTATCAAATAATGCATCCTGTGACTACAGCTGTAAACGTCCAGCATAGTGGCCCAGCTACATCTATGCCAGTCCAATACCAGCCTAGTTCTACAGCTCCAGCCTACCCAATATACCATCCATCTCCAACTGTGATAACAGCAACGTGCCCACCCCTGGCTCCACCAGCACCATGCCCTGTGTTCCAACCTACAACTCCATCAAGTAATGTTGCACTATACTACCAGTCAAACACACCTGCTGCAGTCCCACAGCCTGTGTACCAGCCTGTGTACCAGCCATCCCCAGCTATTACTGCACAGCCTGTGTACCAGCCATCCCCAGCTATTACTGCACAGCCTGTGTACCAGCCATCCCCAGCTATTACTGCACAGCCTGTGTACCAGCCATCCCCAGCTATTACTGCACAGCCTGTGTACCAGCCATCCCCAGCTATTACTGCACAGCCTGTGTACCAGCCTTCATCTGCTATTACTGCACAGCTAGTGTTCCCGCCGCAAAGCTACCAGCTAGATCCGCCTCCACAGGCTGTTCTCCAGCCTCAGCATCCCTCCACAGTGCAGTCTGTCTACCAGCCATCGCCAATAATGCCAAGTCCAGCCCCTCAGGTATACAATACTCTCCCGCCACAGTACACCATGCTGCAGTCTCCATACAGTTTCCAGCTGCCGAAGCAACCTGTACCTGTACCTGAACTGCCCAAGCTGGTCCGTGACAGCGAGAGAGAATTCACCGATCTCAAGATGGCGCTAGATCACCTCCTTGGCCCCCGCACCGAGCTGACAGAACACTTCAAGTACCGTGTACTCATGGATCACTTAGTCCTGGATGAAGCTAAGCTAATTGCCCAGTCTTGCAGACATTATGCTGAACCTTACACAGCTGCTATGGCGGCGTTACAGCGCCAGTATGGACAACCACATCAGCTCGCACAAAGTGAGATTGCAGCAATCCTAAATGCCCCTGATGTCAGGTCCGGAGACACTAAAGGTTTTCAGAGCTTCGCCCTCAATGTCGACCTGCTAGTAGGAATGCTCACTTCATTAGAGGGGCCCCATGGGACAGAAATAATGTCAACCGGCCATGTTGACAGACTGCTTAGTAAGCTGCCAAAGCACACAAGAGACAGTTTTGTAGAGCACCTCCAAATACAAGGCCGTCTTAACACAAGTCGACTCAACCCTTACAACCTCAGAGACCTCGCTGACTGGCTCAAGGTAAAGGCAGAAGCTCAAAGACTCTCTGCAAAAATGGCACAGCGCCACCGTCCTGAAGAGCCCCATGTCTCCAGGAGAGAAAGACCCACTCCATCTTCCAAGTCGCGAGTGCAGTCTGTATCTGTATATCACGGTTCTGACAAACCCAAAGCTGATAACAGTCCTCCTGCAGAGGCAGCCCGCTCCGAGCCCAAGTCACCATAGTCCAAGAAGTTATGTCTCTTCTGTAAAAGCACAGAGCACTATCTGTCACAGTGCACTGACATTGTTCAGCGTTCTCCAGATGACATCAGAAAATGGCTTGAACGTAGTAAGCGCTGTCGTAACTGTGGTAGAACCAGCCACCAGCCTGAAGCCTGCACCTTAAAGAAACCATGCAGTGAGTGTCAAGAGATTCATCTGAGAGTTCTGCACAACGTTGCCAAGTCAGACTCACGAGTCTACCTCATCACCCCACGTGACCAAGCCACACTCAGCAACTCCAAGCGAGGAGGAAAAGTGTATCTCAAAGTGGTGCCCATCATAATTAGTCATGGCCGCAAGTCACTGAAAACCTATGCCATTCTGGACGATGGGGCTGAGCGAACAATAATACTACCAGCTGCTGCCCAACGTCTAGGCCTCAAAGGTAAAGCAGAGACCCTCACTCTACGTACCATCCGCCAAGACGTTGCCCATCTTGCTGGTGAGTCTGTTTCCTTCTATGTTGCCCCGCTAGCACATTCCAAAGAGCGCCACCACATTAAAGATGCCTATACAGCAGGCCCACTAGCTTTAGCAGAGCAATCCTACCCCATGGCAGAACTGCAGAAACGTTACCGCCACCTACAGGGCCTCCCACTCCCAGGCTTCAGTGAAGTGCAACCATTACTTCTAATTGGCGCAGATTGCACACACTTGATCACAGCTAAAGAGGCAGTGAGAGTTGGTCCAAAGGGCAGCCCAACAGCTATCCACACAAGTCTCGGTTGGGCACCCCAAGGTCCAGATAGCATGGTATCCACTGCTGCTTCCTGCTACTTTACTGCCCTCACACCAGCACCAGGCGATCTCTACCAACATGTCGAACGTCTCTGGCAGCTAGATATCCTCCCATTTCGAAACGAAAAGCTAGCAGTACGATCTCGTCTAGATCAAGAAGCCATCAACATCCTTGAGACACGCACGGAAAGAGTCAAGGTGGGTGATACACTCCGCTACGCCACACCACTGCTCCGTATCAAAGGCGCACCTCCACTCAAAGCCACACCTGAAGCAGTCTTGCCCCTACTTCGTGGCACAGAGAGGCGACTACAGAGAGATCCAGTGCTGTCCAAACAATATGAGGCAGAGATCCAGAAGCTCATCAGTGGAGGTTGTGTGGTCAGGCTCAGTGAAGATGAGGTAAAGACATCCAACGAGTCATGGTTCATACCCCATCACCTCGTTCACCATAACAACAAGGCCCGTCTCGTGTGGGACTGCTCCTTCGTCCACAACGGCCTCTCACTCAATGAACAGCTCCTCGCAGGTCCCACCCTCGGTCCATCGCTCATCGGTGTCCTCCTGCGCTTTCGTCAGTATGCAGTGGCCATCAGTGGGGATATCCGAGCAATGTTCCACCAGGTTCGTCTCCTACCTGATGACCAGCCACTACTGAGATTTGTCTGGAGAAACCTGCAACGAGAACAGCAACCTGAGGTCTACCAGTGGTGCGTCCTGCCATTTGGGACGACCAGCAGCCCTTGTTGTGCCACGTTCGCACTGCAAAGACATGCCAAAGATCACGTTGATGGCAATGAAGACATCCTGCAGTCCATTGAACAGTGTTTTTACGTGGACAACTGCCTGCAGAGCCTCTCAACACCTGAATCAGCAAAGCTTCTCATCGATAAGCTAAGGCAGTTCCTAGCCTCAGGTGGTTTTGAGATCCGGCAATGGGCAAGCAACGTCCCAGCCGTTGTCGCCCATCTACCACCTACTGCCCGCTCCGAGAGTGCAGAGCAATGGCTGGCGGAGAAGAGCTCTGACCCACAAGAGCCAGCACTAGGCCTGCGGTGGCATTGTCCAACTGACCAACTTGGCTTCCGAGCTAAGCCTCCTGAGAGTCAAACGCTCACCATGCGCCATGTCTACAAAGTGCTCGCCCGGCAGTACGACCCGCTTGGGATCATCATCCCCTACAAGACAAGAGCTAAAGTCCTCGTGCAAAGGCTATGGGCAAAGAAGAGGAGCTGGGATGACCCCAACCTTCCTCCAGAGATCGTCGAAGCCTGGTCCAGCTGGGAGAGAGAGCTTCCAGAGCTGGCACGTGTGTCTATTCCCAGAACGTATGCACCATTAGAAGCTGCCACTGAAGCTACAGAGTACACTCTTCATGTCTTCTGTGACGCCTCGGAACAGGCATATGGCTCGGTAGCCTATCTCGCCACAGCAGCGGACACGGCCGTCCATGTCTCATTTGTCATGGCCAGGTCAAGAGTAGCCCCAAAGCGCCAACAGTCAATGCCACGTTTGGAGCTCTGCGCAGCGCTAACGGGAGCTCAGCTGTCCTCCCTCATTCATAGAGAGCTCACTGTCAACATCACAGAGACCTATCTATGGACAGACTCTACTACAGTCCTGACCTGGCTGACATCCGAGTCCTGCAGGTTCAAGGTCTTTGTCGGGACCAGGGTCTCAGAGATCCAGGAACTAACTGCCTCACACACCTGGCGGTATGTAGACACAACAAACAATCCGGCTGATGACCTAACAAGGGGTAAGACCCTAGCTGAGTTAGCCGTTCCAAACCGGTGGATCCAAGGTCCAGCCTTCCTCTGCTCTCCACCACATGAATGGCCTTCCACTCCAGACTCGGTCAACCCAGGAGACCCCTCCGAGCTCAAGCAGACCATCTTCTGTGGCCTCACACAAACACGCCCTCCAGATTCACTGCCCGACATCACGCAGTTCAGTAACTGGGCAGACCTGGTAAACGCCACACAGCAGTTGCTTCACGGGGCGGCCACCCATCCACCCGCGTCTCCTCCTGACCTCCAGCAAGCCAAGGTCCACTTGCTCAAGTCCAGTCAAGCCGAAAGCTTCCCTGACGAAGTCAAGTGCCTCAAAGCTGGTAAGCCTGTGTCCTGTAGCAGCAAACTGAGTTCACTTGCTCCTGAGATTGATCCAGAGACAGGCCTTATTCGAGTCGGAGGTCGACTTAGGCGCATAGAGGCCGGTCCTATGGACATTCACCCGGTCGTGCTTGATCCCAGCCATGCTGTCACGAGACTCCTCATTAGAGACACGGACGCACGTCTGCTCCACCCAGGCGCTGACAGAGTCTTCGCTGAACTCAGACGGCAGTATTGGATTCTACGGGGAAGACAGGCAGTGAAGAAGTATCAAAGGACATGCCCAGAGTGCACCAAATGGAGAGGGAAGCCTTCAGTCCCCATCATGGCAGACCTTCCTCCAGCCCGCCTGCGACTCCTAAAGCCCCCATTCTACTCCACAGGAGTGGATTGTTTCGGTCCATATGTGATCAAAGTTGGACGCCGGAATGAGAAACGATGGGGAGTGATCTTCAAGTGCCTCACAACCCGCTGTGTCCACCTAGATCTGCTGGCAGGCCTCGACGCTGACTCTTTCCTCCTGGCGCTGAGGAGATTCGTGGCACGAAGAGGAACCCCTGCAGAGATACTCTCAGACCAAGGGACCAATTTCCGAGGGGCTGAGAGAGAGCTCAAAGAGGTATTCGCCGCAATGGTCCCAGAACTACAAGAGAGGCTTGCCAAGAACCAGATAAAGTTCCAGTTCAACCCACCGGCAGCGCCTCACTTTGGTGGAGCCTGGGAGCGCGAAATACAGTCAGTCAAGAAAGCTCTCCAAGTGGTTGTTGGCACGCAGACCCTCCATGAAGATGTCCTTCTCACCCTCCTGATCGAAGTCGAGGGCATCCTCAATGCCAAGCCCTTAGGCTACGTTTCGTCAGACATAGCTGACCCGGATCCCGTGACGCCCAACATGCTGCTGATGGGGCGGCGGGACGCCTCCTTACCCCAAGTGTCCTACGATCCTGACACCCTCACAAGAAGACGCTGGCGCCACTGTCAGATGATGGTGGACCACTTTGGGCGCAGTTCCTCAGACATTACCTTCCTTGCCAACAGGTCCGGCAGAAGTGGCGGCGGCCTGCCGATGATCTTGTCCAGAGCACGGTGGCCATGATCGTCGATCCCCAGCTTCCGAGAGCGCAGTGGCCGATCGGGAAGGTCGTCAAGGTGGTCGAGAGTGCAGATGGTCGTGTTCGGTCGGCTGAGGTTCGAGTCGGGGAGAAGACCTACCTGCGGCCGGTAGCACGTCTGGTCCAGCTGCCTGCCATTCCAGAGGACGACAGAACTAGTCCAGAGACTCCAGCAGCACCTTTGGGAATTTAGTAGTCTTTACATAATAGCTAGCCTATTCCGGGGGCGGCTGTTGTAAATTCCCTATTATTGCTGTTTGTGCAGGAACCGTTCAGTGCTGAATTTTGTGTTTTATAGTCAGGCACTTTGTCAGGCAGCTAAGGGGGTCCTTGGAAATGTATATAGAGCCGTTCGCGGCATTTCTAGCTCCTTTTGCATTGAAGCCTGTCTGCGTTCGTGATAAAGGTATGTTGTAATGATGCGTTAACGATCGCTAATTACCCCCTTTCATATGCAAATGAGGCGGCGATTATTTTCGGCGCTATAAGCTAGCGTTAATTAGTTATTTGGTGTTGACTCACAAACGGACTTGTTACAACTATTTTAAGTCAATGCTAAAGTTCAAGTTAATATGCTGATAAGCTAGCGCACCCTTTCATTTATTGTATTCTGTTTATTTCAGATACCAGCAGCGCATATCAGTGTAATACAGACCAAAGTGAATGGACAACCAGCTGTATGCAAACTGAAGTGTGTTTTATCATTAAAGCCACGTTAACTGGCCTACTGTGTCTGGCCTCGCTCTCTAATCGGAGTGTCTGTGTGGATGAGGTGCACCAGCGAAACCCCCTAAAACAACATACAGTCCTAGCTCTCCGAAACAGTAGCAGCTTTTAATCCCAGTATAAACCAGTCTGTAGCAGCTTTTAATCCCAGTATAAACCAGTCTGTAACAGCTTTTAATCCCAGTATAAACCAGTCTGTAGCAGCTTTTAATCCTAGTATAAACCAGTCTGTAACAGCTTTTAATCCCAGTATAAACCAGTCTGTAGCAGCTTTTAATCCCACTATAAACCAGTCTGTAGCAGCTTTTAATCCCAGTATAAACTAGTCTGTAACAGCATTTAATCCCAGTATAAACCAGTGTGTAGCAGCTTTTAATCCCAGTATAAACCAGTCTGTAGTAGCTTTTAATCCCAGTATAAACCAGTCTGTAGCTGCTTTTAATCCTAGTATAAACTAGTCTGTAGCAGCTTTTAATCCCAGTATAAACCAGTCTGGATTAGCTTTTAATCCCAGTATAAACCAGTCTGTAGCTGCTTTTAATCCTAGTATAAACTAGTCTGTAGCAGCTTTTAATCCCAGTATAAACCAGTCTGTAGTAGCTTTTAATCCCAGTATAAACCAGTCTGTAGCAGCTTTTAATCCCAGTATAAACCAGTCTGTGGCTGCTTTTAATCCTAGTATAAACTAGTCTGTAGCAGCTTTTAATCCCAGTATAAACCAGTCTGTAACAGCTTTTAATCCCAGTATAAACCAGTCTGTAACAACTTTTAATCCCAGTGTAAACCAGTCTGTAGCAGCTTTTAATCCCAGTATAAACCAGTCTGTAGCAGCTTTTAATCCCAGTTTAAACCAGTCTGTAGCAGCTTTTAATCCCAGTATAAACCAGTCTGTAGCAGCTTTTAATCCCAGTATAAACCAGTCTGTAGCTGCTTTTAATCCTAGTATAAACTAGTCTGTAGCAGCTTTTAATCCCAGTATAAACCAGTCTGTAACAGCTTTTAATCCCAGTATAAACCAGTCTGTAACAACTTTTAATCCCAGTATAAACCAGTCTGTAGCAGCTTTTAATCCCAGTATAAACCAGTCTGTAGCAGCTTTTAATCCCAGTATAAACCAGTCTGTAGCAGCTTTTAATCCCAGTATAAACCAGTCTGTAGCATCTTTTAATCCCAGTATAAACCAGTCTGTAGCAGCTTTTAATCCCAGTATAAACCAGTCTGTAGCAGCTTTTAATCCCAGTATAAACCAGTCTGTAGCAGCTTTTAATCCCAGTATAAACCAGTCTGTAGCAGCTTTTAATCCCAGTATAAACCAGTGTGTAGCAGCTTTCAATTCCAGTATAAACCAGTCTGTAGCAGCTTTTAATCCCAGTATAAACCAGTGTGTAGCAGCTTTCAATCCCAGTATAAACCAGTCTGTAGCAGCTTTTAATCCCAGTATAAACCAGTCTGTAGCAGCTTTTAATCCCAGTATAAAACAGTGTGTAGCAGCTTTCAATCCCAGTATAAACCAGTCTGTAGCAGCTTTTAATCCCAGTATAAACCAGTCTGTAGCATCTTTTAATCCCAGTATAAACCAGTCTATAGCATCTTTTAATCCCAGTATAAACCAGTCTGTAGCAGCTTTTAATCCAAGTATAAACCAGTCTGTAGCAGCTTTTAATCCCAGTATAAACCAGTCTGTAGCAGCTTTCAATTCCAGTATAAACCAGTCTGTAGCAGCTTTTAATCCCAGTATAAACCAGTGTGTAGCAGCTTTTAATCCCAGTATAAACCAGTCTGTAGCATCTTTTAATCCCAGTATAAACCAGTCTGTAGCAGCTTTTAATCCCAGTATAAACCAGTCTGTAGCAGCTTTTAATCCCAGTATAAACCAGTCTGTAGCAGCTTTTAATCCCAGTATAAACCAGTCTGTAGCAGCTTTTAATCCCAGTATAAACCAGTCTGTAGCAGCTTTCAATCCCAGTATAAACCAGTCTGTAGCAGCTTTTAATCCCAGTATAAACCAGTCTGTAGCAGCTTTCAATCCCAGTATAAACCAGTCTGTAGCAGCTTTTAATCTCAGTATAAACCAGTCTGTAGCAGCTTTTAATCCCAGTATAAACCAGTCTGTAGCAGCTTTTAATCCTAGTATAAACCAGTCTGTAGCAGCTTTTAATCCCAGTATAAACCAGTCTGTAGCAGCTTTTAATCCCAGTATAAACCAGTCTGTAGCAGCTTTTAATCCCAGTATAAACCAGTCTGTAGCAGCTTTTAATCCTAGTATAAACCAGTCTGTAGCAGCTTTTAATCCCAGTATAAACCAGTCTGTAGCAGCTTTTAATCCCAGTATAAACCAGTCTGTAGCAGCTTTTAATCCCAGTATAAACCAGTCTGTAGCAGCTTTTAATCCTAGTATAAACCAGTCTGTAGCAGCTTTTAATCCCAGTATAAACCAGTCTGTAGCAGCTTTTAATCCCAGTATAAACCAGTCTGTAGCAGCTTTTAATCCCAGTATAAACCAGTCTGTAGCAGCTTTTAATCCCAGTATAAACCAGTCTGTAGCAGCTTTTAATCCCAGTATAAACCAGTCTGTAGCAGCTTTTAATCCCAGTATAAACCAGTCTGTAGCATCTTTTAATCCCAGTATAAACCAGTCTGTAGCAGCTTTTAATCCCAGTATAAACCAGTCTGTAGCAGCTTTTAATCCCAGTATAAACCAGTCTGTAGCAGCTTTTAATCTCAGTATAAACCAGTCTGTAGCAGCTTTTAATCCCAGTATAAACCAGTCTGTAGCATCTTTTAATCCCAGTGTGAACCAGTCTGTAGCAGCTTTTAATCTCAGTATAAACCAGTCTGTAGCAGCTTTTAATCCCAGTATAAACCAGTCTGTAGCATCTTTTAATCCCAGTATAAACCAGTCTGTAGCATCTTTTAATCCCAGTATAAACCAGTCTGTAGCAGCTTTTAATCCCAGTATAAACCAGTCTGTAGCAGCTTTTAATCCCAGTATAAACCAGTCTGTAGCAGCTTTTAATCTCAGTATAAACCAGTCTGTAGCAGCTTTTAATCCCAGTATAAACCAGTCTGTAGCAGCTTTTAATCCCAGTATAAACCAGTCTGTAACAGCATTTAATCCTAGTATAAACCAGTCTGTAGCAGCTTTTAATCTCAGTATAAACCAGTCTGTAGCAGCTTTTAATCTCAGTATAAACCAGTCTGTAGCAGCTTTTAATCTCAGTATAAACCAGTCTGTAACAGCATTTAATCCTAGTATAAACCAGTCTGTAACAGCTTTTAATCCCAGTATAAACCAGTCTGTAACAGCATTTAATCCCAGTATAAACCAGTCTGTAGCAGCTTTTAATCCCAGTATAAACTAGTCTGTAACAGCTTTTAATCCCAGTATAAACCAGTCTGTAGCAGCTTTTAATCTCAGTATAAACCAGTCTGTAACAGCATTTAATCCCAGTATAAACCAGTCTGTAGCAGCTTTTAATCCCAGTATAAACCAGTCTGTAGCAGCTTTTAATCCCAGTATAAACCAGTCTGTAGCAGCTTTTAATCCCAGTATAAACCAGTCTGTAGCAGCTTTTAATCTCAGTATAAACCAGTCTGTAACAGCATTTAATCCCAGTATAAACCAGTCTGTAACAGCTTTTAATCCCAGTATAAACCAGTGTGTAACAGCATTTAATCCCAGTATAAACCAGTGTGTAGCAGCTTTTAATCCCAGTATAAACCAGTGTGTAGCATCTGTCAGACTGGGAGGTAAAATGATGTAAAATGAATGTATGAATAGATGTAGCAGCATAAAGGTCGACCAGAAGAAGAAAGCAGAATTTATTACTAACAGAACTTTGTAGAAATAACACACAGATCAACAGTGACCAAACCTTTTCTCATCTCATCGTTCTCTCAAGTCTTGGCTTTCAGGAGAAAAAATATTGTTATTGAAACAAACACACAACAGAAACTATTTCCATGTTTCCACTTTTTCCTCATTTCCAGTTATTCCTGCTACTATTTACCTGCTATCCTCACTAAACCAACTCCAGCTCAGCTGCTTTGTGGCGCCACCGTGCATCAGAAACGTCTTCTTGGCTTTATTCCAGCCATAGAGGAGCATTATTTTTCTTCTTTCCTCAGTGAAGCTGTGGAGATGTTTACCAGCAAGCTGTTAAAACTCGAGTGAAAATCTGCTTCTGCGGAGGTGTTTCCCTCCAGGACACTTTATCTAATGCTAAACCAACTAAACACTGAGATCTGAGGATGCTGCAGCATCTGTCGCACAAACGCTCGTACATGTTGCTGAAGTCCTAACTTGTGTTGAACATCTCCCTCCCAAGGAGGCCGTTAAAAAGCATCAACATTATAGTTTATCACTTTGTTTGGACGACTGGCTGCTTCTTCCACCAGCATGAGGAACTGGGGATTCAGAAACCTGACATATGTGACAGAATTCTGGACAAACAGAACTGTCTTTAGAAATTTAAACTATTAAGTTTTCAGGGCATAAATATCTTTTCATCCTGAACCTGGGCACCGTCAGAGATTTTGACCTGGAGGATCTCAGGGCTCAAACATGGAGAATGTTTAACCCACGATAATTAAGGTGAATGAAGTTTGGTAGATTCTGTGAAGCATCTGGAACCATCCTGGATCACTGCTGATTGGAGCGCGTTCTCTTCACCAGCAGGGGTCAGCAGAGCTCTCTGCATGATGGCGAGGTGCTGGTAGTCGTGGTGATATCATTTTCCATAGGGTCCTCTACCTCCTCTCGAGATACTGTCACACAACAGATGAGGTGAGGTGGAGGAGAGTTTTTCCACTACCACATTTCACCTCCGGGCGACCGCGTCTGGAAAGATGATATCTCCAGCAAAGAGTTCACCGGTTAGAACAGCTACAGCGTGCCAGTGATCCCAGTCTGGAGAGCCGCTTACAGCATGCTGCTGGGAGCGAAGTGTGTTCCCAGACAGAGGTTCCACCTGGATCTGCAGGTTATTACACAACTGCTGATCAGGGACGTCCAAACAGAAAGAAAAGTGCTCCTAAAAGATGGATGAATGTTTCTCTCAGCGTTACAGCTGCCAAACAGGCGTCCCAGTACTCCCAGCAGATGCTGCAGGGTAACCAGACTGAAGCACGAGCTTCAGACTGTTTTCCATCATGCAAACATGACGGTCTGACAGATGTTACGTAACAGCAGCTAACATGTGTGCAGCCATGACCCTGCGTACCTTCTCAGGTTGATTTGGATCAACAGTAACACCAACATGCTGAGTCTTTGCAGCCGTCACCAAAGCTCAGGGCTACCTGTAAAATATGTCAATCTAAAGAAGAAAAATGTCTCGTTACTATGGCAGTAATGACCTGGCATCAGGAAAGGGCCCTCTGAGATGTAGTTCAACTCAGACGTGACCCAGAATGGAGTCTGATGGATTTCACGTTTTCTGTTCAACAAATGGCAGAAATGAAGATAATGACGATCGCATCCCCGTCACCATGTAGGAAGGTGAATAACTGTTGCTCCACTGATTCCACGTCCTGCTGACATGGTCCCTCTCCGCTCATCCGGGTCACTGGCCAGGGGTGTAGTAGGCTAGTTTATCTGAACATCACATTTCATGTACAAGACGATTCAAAGTGCTTTACATAAAACATTAAAGCATCACAGCGGGGAGAAAAGAGAAAAGATTTAACTCTGATGTAAAACTGCTGAGTCAGCAGACCTGCAGGTTTGTTCCACATGTGAGGAGCATAAAGCTGAACGCTGCCTCTCCACGTTTATTTCTGACTCTGGGAACAGAAAATAGACCTGACCCTGATGACCTGAGGGGTCTGGGTACTTTCTGGTCCTAAACCATTCAGGTCTTTGTAAACTAACCAGTGTCAAGATCTGAGAACCGGAGGTCTAGGATCTACTTTCCTGGTCTTAGTGAGGACTGGAGGTCTAGGATCTACTTTCCTGGTCTTAGTGAGGACTGGAGGTGTAGGATCTACTTACCTGGTCTTAGTGAGCACTGGAGTTCTAGGATCTACTATCCTGGTCTTAGTGAGGACTGGAGTTCTAGGATCTACTATCCTGGTCTTAGTGAGGACTGGAGTTCTAGGATCTACTATCCTGGTCTTAGTGAGGACTGGAGTTCTAGGATCTACTTTGCTGGTCTTAGTGAGGACTGGAGTTCTAGGATCTACTATCCTGGTCTTAGTGAGGACTGGAGCAGCAGCGTTCTGGACTAACTTCAGGTGTCTGATGGACTTTTTAGGGAGACCTGTGAGGACAGGATTACAGTAGTCCAGTCTGCTAAAGATACATGTGGACCAGTTTTTCTAAATCCTGCTGAGTCATCAGTCCTTTAATCCTGGATAGATTTCTGGCTTGGATTTTAAGGAAACGTGTTACTTTTTGTTTTGTGCATCTTTTAGAGCGTCTTGGAAATGACTGAATGCTCAACATCAGACGTTGCTCTGGTCTCTGCTGCAGTATTTTAATAAAGATCTTCAGACAACACAAAGATGGAGATGATGGCTTTGATTACAGTTTAAAAGCTGTTTGTTCCATAAATGGTGAACATGAAAGCTGCAGACAAACATGTAAGACGCTCATCTGCGGAACTCTGTGGTCCAGCTGTTTCCTGTAAAATTAATCAGCTTTTGTTCCTTTAATTCAGAACAAACGATGAAAACCTCTGGAAGGCTGGGAGGTGAACCATCTCATCCATGCAGGAGGAGGAATTTACAGGGCTAACAGGATCAGCCTGTGCACCAGAGGGAACACACGTACTGTTTTAGGGATCACTTCTGCATGTAATTCAACACACATGTACAGTACAGGCAGTTGAAGCTTTTTTTTACGAAGACTGAACCTCTGTATCCTCCAACGCTCGGGAGAACTCGTAGACGACATATTTGATTAAATTTGATGTTTGTGTTGTTTTCTGCTGCTCAGCTCATTAAACACATTAATAAAATTAAAATATTTATTCTGATTTTAAAATAACCTTTGGTAACTTTAAGATTTTTGTTATTCCAAGATAAATATCAAGCTGTTATGGATCATGAACATTATAATTTCCCTCAGGAGAAAAAACAGACTTTCTCTTTCATTTCATTAAGTTATTCCCAACTTTTACTGGTCTTCCTGAAAGCATCACTGCAGTAGACCACACCTGTTCGCCACACCTGTTCGTCATATCTGCTTCATCAACTGCAAGAATATCAGTGAATGTCCAGGTTACCCGAGACACCCACATCCACCTGTTATTACCACCACTAACCACCTGGTTATTACCACCACTAACCACCTGGTTATTACCACCACTAACCAACTGGTTTTTAATACCACTAACCAACTGGTTAATAACACCACTAACCACCTGGTTATTACCACCACTAACCAACTGGTTTTTAATACCACTAACCAACTGGTTAATAACACCACTAACCACCTTGGTATTACCACCACTAACCAACTGGTTATTACCACCACTAACCACCTGGTTATTACCACCACTAACCAACTGGTTAATAACACCACTAACCACCTTGTTATTACCACCACTAACCAACTGGTTAATAACACCACTAACCACCTGGTTATTACCACCACTAACCACCTGGTTATTACCACCACTAACCAACTGGTTTTTAATACCACTAACCAACTGGTTAACAACACCACTAACCACATTGTTATTACCACCACTAACCACCTGGTTATTACCACCACTAACCAACTGGTTTTTAATACCACTAACCAACTGGTTAACAACACCACTAACCACATTGTTATTACCACCACTAACCAACTGGTTAATAACACCACTAACCACCTGGTTATTACCACCACTAACCACCTGGTTATTACCACCACTAACCAACTGGTTTTTAATACCACTAACCAACTGGTTAATAACACCACTAACCACATTGTTATTACCACCACTAACCAACTGGTTAATAACACCACTAACCAACTGGTTAACAACACCACTAACCACCTTGGTATTACCACCACTAACCAACTGGTTATTAACTCCACTAACCAACTGGTTAATAACACCACTAACCACCTTGGTATTACCACCACTAACCAACTGGTTATTAACTCCACTAACCACCTGGTTAAAGCCACCTCCTTGTCTCTCGCCGCCCTGGATGGCCGGTGCCTGGTGGGGTCGGTGGCTGCTGATCGGTGCCCTGTGACCGCGGGGTCTCTGGCTGGGGCCTTCCTCTCCCTCTGGGTGGATCCAGGGTGGTCTTCGTGGTGGGGGGGCTTGGGTTGGTGCTCCAGGATTGCTGCTGCTGGCCCGGGTCTCTGGGCCGCCCTAGTCTGCCTCCAGCCTCCATAGAGGCGTGGTCTCATCTCTGATCCTCCTCCTTCCTCATCCTCTGCATGCTGACTCAGCACTGAGGTGTCCAGTGTGTTTATACACTAAGAGATGCTTTGGTTCAGGTGTGTGTGTTTCTGGTTCTTTGGTTGTTGTTGTGATACATGTTGTTGTTGTCTTGGTTATTTTTAGGAACTCCTGATGATTGTCTGCTTAGTTTACCTGTAAAAGCTGTAGGAAATTCTCTGTTGTGTTTCTGTACAGGTGTAGCAGCTGCTTGTCTGCTGTTAGGTTGGACTGAAGCTTGTTGCTTCTATCTGCTGGATCTTTGTCTCCTCTTCCTCCTCTCCGCTTTTCTTTTTATTTCTCTTCATTACTCTCCTTTTTTTTCTTTTTTATTTTTGCCCCTCCGTCCATGTCCAGCAAGATTACATAAATTCCATAATACCAAAAACATAAGATAGAACTATATATAAAGAATATATTTAAATAAATAATTAGATTATGAGGAGGAGCCGTATACCCATAAAGTTGCTCTTGGCAAAGCAAATTTGTTTGGCACAATAAAGCAGCCAGACCATCATTGTGCCACCACCATGCTGGACAGGACAAGTAAAAAAAAAAAAAACACTAATCAAATGGTTAATGGCACAGCTAACCACCAGGTTAATGACACCACTAACCACCAGCTTTAGACCACCAGCTGATGTGTTGATTCAGGCTCCTCACAAACAAGATAGATGATGTTTTTTTTGCCATGATCTCACATTTGACCACATACTGTCCTCAAGGTCAACACGGTTGTTTTATTTACATCCAATAAATTCAGCAACCTAGTTTCGCTCACAACGAAGCCAGTTGCCTACGTGAACATGGGATTGAAGAGCAAATCAATTGTTGTCCTTAGAACCGACAAGCAATGCTGACAGTTTTTCCCTCAGTTTGAGTAAGTCAGACCGTGTTAACACACTGATGTCCTCTGGCTGAGATGTGACTTAGAAAACAACCACTAATCAAACAATGGCTGGCTGGCTGAAACAGATTAAAAGTGGAGTACTGAAATTTAGGAAAGTTTGGAGCCAAGCTTTCTGCTACCAGATGTGCTGCCGTTTCCTCATATTTACTCTCCTGCATCAGAGATCCTCCAGGATGAAATCCCAGCTCTCCTGTAATTACTAAAGGCTGAAGTAGAGGAAGGATAAACTGAAGTCAGGATGGTGTTTGTCCTTTTTAAAAAGCATATCAGAGAATCTGCAGCATCCTTCTGGACATGTCAAACATTGGTAAATAAGCACAACATGAAGCAGTGGAGTTGGATCAGATTCAGCCACAGGGCTGTGTTTGGATTAGAGTTATATCAGTGTGGTCTGAATGTAGAGCCTGCAGGACCACTGCAGTCCTGCCTTCACAGGTGGCTGCATGTCTGTTCAGTAAAAAGGACGCTTGGCCTTGTTCTGATGCTTGTGGAAAGTGGAATCTGAGCCTGTGCAGACAGCGGTGGTGGTAAAAATGAAACCGGCAGCATGCCTCCCAGCTTTTAATTCCACTTAGTCACTGAGCACAAATAACATTTGCAACATACAAACACGTTTTGGGGGGTGGAACATGCGAGGTCAGGTGGGTGGGACTGCTCAGGTGGCCCCGCCCCCTCCTCAATGCAGTTACTGCCCCCCAATTTTAACCCTCTTTTTTTAATTGCAAACAGCACATAATATATTCCATCACTAGTGGGGGAGGGAGGGGGGATGGGGTCTTCAAGCGCCCCTGTCTCCATGGATGGCCCGGGGGTGGGGCGGGCCGGGTGGCATGTCGCGTTGGCCCGGGGCGTAGGCGGGCTGTCCCGGGGGGTTTTGGCTGCTGGCCCTGGGGGGAAGGTGCTGTTTTGGGGGTGGGGAGTGGGGGGCGGGGGCGGGGTGGGGGGGTGGGGGCCTGGCTCGTGTCTCCTCGCCTCCTGGCTGGGGCTGTCCCCCCGCGGCGTGGGGTGGCGGGAGGATGGTGGTGGGGGGATGGTGTTTGTGTGTGTGTGTGTTGGGGGGGGGGGTGGTGTGTGGGTGGGAGGGTGGTGTGGGTGTGGGGGGATGGGTGGTGGAGGGATGGTGTGTGGGAGGGTGGGGTGTGAGGAGGTGGATGCGTGGTGTGTGGGAGGGGGGGTGGTGTGGGTGTGGGAGGATGAATGGTGGAGGGATGATGTATGTGTGGGAGGATGGGGTATGTGTGGGAGAATGTATGGTGCAGGGATGGGGGAGTGTGTGGGAGGATGGATGGTGGAAGGATGGTGTGTGTGCGGGAGGATGGATGGTGTATGGGAGGGAGGATGGTGTGTGTGTGGGGGAGTGGTGTATGTTTGGGAGAGTGGGTGATGGAGGGGTGGTGTGTGTGTGTGGGAGGATGGGGTACGTGAAGGTGGATGTTTGGTGTAGGAGAGGGAGGACGGTGTATGTGTAGGAGAATGATGTATGTGTGGGAGGATGGGTAGTGGAAGGATGGTGTGTGTGTGTGTGTGTGGGAGGTGTGAAGGTGGATGAATGGTGTATGAGAGGGAGGATGGTGTATGTGTGGGAGGATGAGTGGTGGAGGGATGATGTGTGTGTGGGAGGATGGGGTAGGTGTGGGAGAGTGTATGGTGGAAGGATGGTGAGTGTGTGGGAGGAAGGATGGTGTGTGTGTGGAAGGATGGTGTGTGTGTGGAAGGATGGATGGTGGAAGGATGTTGTGTGTGTGTGGGAGGACAGAGTATGTGAGGGTTGAATGGTGTATGCGTGGGAGGATAAATGGAGGAGTGGAAGGAGAGTGTGTGTGTTTGTGTGTGTGTGTGTTGGTCTGGGGGGGGGCAGGACTGGTTCTCGGGGTGTGCGGCTGGGCGCTGGGGGTGTGGGGCTGGCCTCTGGTGGTGGCCGTCTGGGCGGGCCGGGTCCCCCCGGGTGGCGTGCTGGCCCTCGGCCTGTGGGGGGGGGGGGGTGTCCCTGCGCTCCTGGGCCCGGGCCCTCTGCCCCGTCTGTCCCGGGCGGCCGGTGCCCGGGGGGGTCGGGGACTGCTGGCCTCGGCCCGCCGGGGCCGGTGCCCTGTGTCCGCGGGGCGGCTCCTGCTGGGGTCTCCTGCTGCTGCCTTCCTGGGCGGGCGAGTGGTCGTCTCTGTGGACCGGTCGGGATCTGTTGCCTGCGGGGGGGCTGGTGGCCTGGGTCTCGGGACCGCTGGCCTGACTCTGGCCTCTGTTCAAGTGAGGTGGCATCTGCATGATCACTCTGCATGGTCACTCCTTCCTGAACGTCTCCACACAGTCTTTGCGTCGCCGTGTGGCCGAGTTCTCCAACACATCCACACAGGTTTCTCTGCGCGTGTTCTTGAATACAGCAGTTTCACTTATATCTATTATCATATTTTTTTTTTTTTTCTTTTTAATTATTATTTCTGTTCTTATTATTATTATTACTCTTACTCTTATTATTATTATTGTTACTATTATCAACTAGCTGTGTAATGACCTACTGGCTAGGATGATCTTAGCTATATATGTTGTAAGTAGTATGGATTACATGGTCTTCTGTATGATGTTTCAAGTCCCCACCCGCACTCCCCACACCCTTTCTGTCCCTCTCTCTCCCCTCCCTCTTCTCTCTACTTTCTTTTCTCTCTCTCTCTCTCTCTGTCCCCTCCGGTCGAGTCCAGCATTAAGAGTCTGATTTAATAAAGTTTTTCATGTCATCAAGAGGGACTTTATACATGTAGTATAAATCCCTGCTTGATAGAGTAAAATTGCCCAGCACCAGACAGCAGCCAGACAATCATTCTGTTTGCAACGATGCTGGACAAGACAGGTTTAAAAAAAAAAAAAAAAAAAAAAATGAAACCGGAGTCTTTCCTGTTCAGCAGCTCACGAGCTCCCTGAAACAGCTGAGGCTCTCAGACCGGTTCTGTGGGCTGCAGCAGCCCGACCGCCCTCCAGACTTCTTAACCACTTCGCTGGTTGTTTGCTCAGATGCCAGAAGATTTGGTTTGTGTTTGAGCTGGATGCTGCTTGGATCCAGGTTATTATGCAACCTGTGGACAAAAAGCAATTTTCAGAGGCAGATGAGAAGGAAAAAGCTGCACTTTGACAATAATTCTGGTAAATTTGAACGAATTAAAACCAGGTGCAACACGCATGTTTCTTTTTCACACGTGTTACAGCATGAGCATACTTATTACTCCTAAACACGCTGGACCAGTTATTTCTCGTTATATTAGGACAAAGGAAATGACTCAGAAGCGAAGTTTAGGATGTTTAGTTCCTTCACTAGGATTTTTTTGTTCGAATCAAACTGAAAGCCTCTAAGGAAGCCGTTTTCAATCCAAAGTGCAGCATTTCCAGTTATTGTAGTGTTTGGGGCTCCGAGTCCTGCTGACTCAAACTAAACTAAGTAAAGATTTAAATTAAACTAAACAGGGAATAAACAGGAATAATGACTATTTTATAAAATGAGTAAAAATAGTAAAAGTACACCCGTCCAGTCGTCACAGACTGTTGGCCAAGAGACTTAAGAACATAGAAAACCAAAGTTTTTTGGCCCCTGACGGACTTCGATTAACTCCAAATTTGAACCTAATGAAGGTAATTTCCCCATGACTCCGTCATTACTTTCTTCCATATTTATGGATGTTTGTGGGGATGAAATGATGAAACTGCTTCCCGGATCTGTTGCTCCTGATTGAACTGTTTTGTGTTAATTAGGCAAATGTCTAAGTCTGATTATTGGTAGCAAAGCTCCATAACTGCTTATATTAGCTAATTTGTTTGAGAAGATGAAGATAAAAAATCTAAGACAATACTTCTCCTCGGCGGGCTGAACTTCCACTGCAGTGTTTCCAGTTTCTGTACAAGATAAACAGAAGATTTAATGAATGTGGACATTCATGTGAATGAATTGAGTGGACTGTTGCTTATTTAAACCCCTCAGTCTGAACATCTCTAGATAATGTCTCTAGATGGAGGTCGGTAGCTGCAATATTGCTGTGAACTTAAAGACAAGTCCAAAATGACTTACCTGAAATCACTGAAGTACATCTTTGCAAATACCAGGGCTGTATGTATAATCTTAGTATGTACAGAAGCTGACGTGTGAGATTACTACAGACATATGTTAATGTGTCAAATTCACATGGTACACAGGAGAAAATGTAAATGTTATCTCCTCAAAGAAATCCATATTACTTTCAGTGAAAAAGAGAACATAGCAGCCCAGTTCACCTAGTAATGAGTGTAGTAGTCCTAGGAATAAGTAAAGTAGTTCTAGAAAGAGTAAAGTAATCTTAGGGAATGTGTAAAGTAATACTTGAAATGTGTAAAGTAGTCCTAGGAATGTGTAAAGTAATGCCTAGGAAGACTAAAGTAGGCCTAGGAAGAGTGAAGCCATCCTAGGAAGAGAAAAGTAGTCCTAGGAATGAGTAACTTAATCCTAGGAAGAGTAAAGTAATCCTAGGAATTAATAAAGTAATCATAAGAATGAGTTTATTCCTAGTGAATGAGTAATCCTAGGAATGAGTAAAGTAGTCCTAGGAATGAGTAAAGTAGTCCTAGGAAGAATAGTCACCCGAGGTATGAGTAAAGTAGTCCTAGGAAGAGTAAAGTAATCCTAGCAATGGGTGAAGTGGTCCTAGAAATAACTAAAGTAATCCTAGGAATGAGTAAAGTAATCCTAAGAATGAGTAAAGTAGTCCTAGGAATGAGTAAAGAAATCCTAGGATTGAGTAAAATATTCATAGGAATGCGTTAAGTAATCCTAGGAATGTATAAAGTAGTCCTAGGGAATCAGTAAAGTAATCCTGGGAAGACTAAAGTAGTCATAGAAAGAATAAAGTCATCCTAGGTATGAGTAAAGTAGTCATTGGACAAATAAAGTAGTCCTAGGAAGTATAATGTCAT
Organism: Melanotaenia boesemani; assembly: GCF_017639745.1. NCBI lineage: Eukaryota > Metazoa > Chordata > Actinopteri > Atheriniformes > Melanotaeniidae > Melanotaenia > Melanotaenia boesemani. Next base: position 28,306,118 of record NC_055703.1, on the reverse strand, counting down.
CCTAGGTATGAGTAAAGTAGACATAGGAAGAGTAAAGTAGTCCTAGGAATGAGAAAATTAATCATAGGAAGAGTAAAGTAATCCTAGGAATAAGTTAACTAATCCTAGGAATGGGTTAAGTGGTCCCAGGTATGAGTAAAGTCGTCCTAGGAAGAGCAAAGTAGTCCTAGGAATGAGTAAAGTAATCCTAGGAATGAGTAAAAAAGTCCTAGGAATGAGTAAAGCAATCCTAGGAATGCGTAAAATAATCCTAGGAATGTGTAAAGTAATCCTAGGAATGTGTAAAGTAGTCCTAGGAATCAGTGAAGTAATCCTAGGAGGACTAAAGTAGTCCTAGGAAGAATAAAGTCATCCTAGGTATGAGTAAGGTAGTCCTAGTAAGAGTAAAGTAGTCCTAGGAATGAGTAAAGCAATCCTAGGAATGTGTAAAGTAATCCTATGAATGGGTGAAGTGGTCCTAGGACTGAGTAAAGTAATCGTAGGAAGAGTAAAGTAATCCTAGGAATGAGTAAAATAGTCCTAGGAATGAGAAAAGTAGTACTCGGAAGAGTAAAGTAGTCCTAGGAATGAGTAAAGTAATCCTAGGAAGAGTAAAGTAATCCTATGAATGGGTGAAGTAGTCCTAGGAATGAGTAAAGTAAAGTTTACTCTGGGAATGCGTAAAGTAATCCTAGGAATGAGTAAAATAGTCCTAGGAATGAGTAAAGCAATCCTAGGAATGCGTAAAGTAATCCTAGGAATGTGTAAAGTAGTCCTAGGAATCAGTGAAGTAATCCTAGGAGGACTAAAGTAGTCCTAGGAAGAATAAAGTCATCCTAGGTATGAGTAAGGTAGTCCTAGTAAGAGTAAAGTAGTCCTAGGAATGAGTAAAGCAATCCTAGGAATGTGTAAAGTAATCCTATGAATGGGTGAAGTGGTCCTAGGACTGAGTAAAGTAATCGTAGGAAGAGTAAAGTAATCCTAGGAATGAGTAAAATAGTCCTAGGAATGAGTAAAATAGTCCTGGGAATGAGAAAAGTAGTACTTGGAAGAGTAAAGTAGTCCTAGGAATGAGTAAAGTAATCCTAGGAAGAGTAAAGTAATCCTATGAATGAGTAAAGTGATCCTAGGAATGGGTGAAGTGGTCCTAGGAATGAGTAAAGTAATCGTAGGAATGAGTAAAGTAATCTTGGGAGTGAGTAAAGTAGTCCTAGGAATGAGTAAAATAGTCCTAGGAATGAGAAAAGTAGTACTCGGAAGAGTAAAGTAGTCCTAGGAATGAGTAAAGTGATCCTAGGAAGAGTAAAGTAATCCTATGAATGGGTGAAGTAGTCCTAGGAATGAGTAAAGTAAAGTTTACTCTAGGAATGCGTAAAGTAATCCTAGGATTGTGTAAAGTAGACCTAGGAATCAGTGAAGTAATCCTAGGAAGACTAAAATAGTCCTTGGAAGAATAAAGTCATCCTAGGTATGAGTAAAGTAGTCATAGGAAGAGAAAAGTAGTCCTAGGACTGAGTAAAGTAATCCTAGGAAGAGTAAAGTAGTCCTAGGAATTAATAAAGTAATCCTAGGAATGAGTAAAGTAGTCCTAGTGAATGAGTAATCCTAGGAATGAGTAAAGTAGTCCCGGGAATGCGTAAAGTAATCATAGGAATGTGTAAAGTAGTCCTAGGAATCAGTGAAGTAATCCTAGGAAGACTAAAGTAGTCCTAGGAGGAATGAAGTCATTCTAGGTATGAGTAAAGTAGTCCTAGGAAGGGTAACGTAGTCCCAGGAATGAGTAAAGTAATCCTAGGAAGAGTACAGTAATCCCAGGAAATGAGTAAAGTAATCCCAGGAATGAATAAAGTAATCCTATGAAGAGTAAAGGAATCCCAGAAATGTTTGAAGTAATCCGAGGAATGAGTAAAGTAGTCCAATAAGAGTAAAGTAGTCCTAGGGAATGAATAAAGTAGTCCTAGGGAATGAATGAAGTAATCCTAGGGAAAGAGTAAAGTAGTCCCGGGAATGAGTAAAGTAATCCTAGAAATGAGTAAAGTAGTCCTAGGAATGAGTATAGTAGTCCTAGGGTATGAGTAAAGTAGTACTAGGAATCAGTAATTCTAGAAATGAGTCAGGTAATCCTAGGAAGAGTTAGGTAATCCTAGGCAAATGAGTAAAATAATCCCAGGACTAAGAAAAGTAATCCTAGAAATGAGTAAAGTAGGCCTAGGAATGAGTCAAGTAGGCCTAGGAATGAGTCAAGTAATGCTAGGAAGAGTTAAGTAGTCCTAGGAATGAATAAAGTAGTACTAGGGAGTGAGTACAGTAGTCCTAGGGAAGAGTAAAGTAGTCCTAGGAATGAATCTAGTAAACCTACGAAAAGTTAAGTAATTATAGGAAGAGTAAAGTAGTCCCAGGAATGAGTAAAGTAATTGTAGAAATGAGTAAAGTGGTTCTAGGAATGAGTAAAGTAGTACTAGGAAATTATTAATGTAGTCCTTGGGAAGAGTAAAGTAATCCTAGGAAATGAGTAAAGTAATCCAAGGAATAAGTAAAGTAATCCGAGGAATGAGTAAAGTAATCCTAGGAATGAGTAAAGTAATCCTAGGAAGAGTAAAGTAATCCCAGGAAGAGTGAAGTAATCCTAGGAATGAGTAAAGTAGTTTTAGGAAAGAGTAAAGTAGTCCTAGGGGATGAGTAAAGTTGTCTAATGAATCTCCATGGAAACTAACAGGACCTCAAACAAAGGCAGAATCATAGAACAATTTATATTCTATTATGTTCATTTTATCATTGATGTCGAACATGGTGGTAGCAGGATGATGGTCTGGCTGCCGTGCTGTGCTGAACTCGTTTACTCTCCTTTGGATATGGAGCTCCCTTCAATCTTAAATATTATTCCTTGTTAAAATTTTAAAATATGTTTTTTTCTCATAACTGCCGGACCAGAGAACTCTCCCACTACGGATGTAATCTGAAGGAGATTCCTGAACTGGTCAAGGCACAGATTATTTGTGCTCTTCCAGTTCATAAGAATAGTTTCCTTTGCAACACATAAGGCAGTGAGGACCATGTGTGCTGCATTCATTTCTATGCTGGTATCACCCAGGTCACCCAGTAGGCAGTGTGACTTGTGTATGTATAGAGGAGTTTGACATGTATATTGGATTCTACGGAGAGTTTTGTATTGCACAAGTTGTAAATTTGAGTTTTTAATCATTTTAAAGGTATTTAAACACATTTGTGGCCAAATCTTTTAAGGATAAAGTCTGTTTCCCACTTTACCGTCGGAAGTGATACAGAATCTTCTGTTTTGACCAGTAATCTATATATTTTTTATAACATTTTTGGGACACTAAGATTTACAAATTCTATTTGGCTGAAGGTGTATTTCCTTTTTATTATGGAGAGACTGTGTCAGTTTGGAGCACCATGTTCACATTTCAGGACCCATTCCTACAGCGGGTAAAGGAATTGAACTTTTCAGTAGGCTTCTTGGCCTGAACACATGGTTATCAAACGCATGTATCACCCATGGGATAAAGTTCATTGATAACTTCAATATCTTTTGGAACTGTAAGGAGCGATTCAGACCTGATGGTCTGCATCGAAATCTAACTGGATGCAGATTACTTGGTGCACATTTGCGTTATGCTGTTGGGACGAAAAACCCAAACATGATGTACAGATAAGAGCGAAGGACACAGCAGAGAGGAGATCTATTCCCAGCTCTCCCCCCTCACCAGACCCTCTTCTCCACATCACCCGAGGTCTTCAAAGGATGTCTCTATCCCGGACCGGACCCCAGCGACCACCATCTACCAAGAAATACAGGGCTCCCCCTCCTCATCCTCCTCATCCTCCTCTTAGATCATCTGTCCTGGCAGAGCAGGACATGGGAGGAGGTGCAGGAGGTTCACAGAGCAGCAGAATTCACAACAAAGATAGCATCCATGATGCGTTCAGGGTCCTTGTTGTAGTTCTGCTACTACTGACAGCTGTTCTGAGATCAAGCCTGGACCCAGTAGGATTCCTGTGTTAGTAAAATAAGGAATCGAACACGGTCAGTTTGTGGGGTGAATGGATCTAATCTGTTAACTGTACCTTGTATAACTCAGAATACAACAGAGACCAGAGTAAACTTCATAAAGCTGCTGTACTTAATGTTAGATCTCTGTCCAACAATCACTGTTAGTTAATGACTTCATCATTTCTCACAGTTTAGATTTTCTTTTTCTGACAGAAACATGGTTAACAGAAGACACAAGTGCTACAGTTCTTAATGAAACACACCCCCTCATTTTAGTTTTATGAATAAATGTGGAAACAGGAGGAAGGGGGAGGAGAAGCTGCCTTATTTAAAGATTCATTCCAGTTAAAGAAATTTCATTTGCTGATTTTACTTCTTTTGAATATCTTAGTTTTATTTTAAGGGGCATTCCTAAAATCCTATTTCTAATCATCTACAGACGTCCAGGACACTGTGTAAATTTTATTGATGAATTTTCTGAATTATTGTCGGTTATCTCTACTGATTTTAACCATTTCATCTTAACTGGGGATTTTAACATTCACATAGATAACATGACGGATGGTAATGTCAAGGAATTTTCTTCCATATTGGATGTTTGGTTTGTGGCAACATGTAAAAGAACCGACCCACATTCGAGGTCACATTCTGGACCTGGTTATTTCAGGGTGTTGATATTTTTTCTGTTGTGGTCACTGACTCGGCCTTGTCTGACCATTTTAGTATTTTGTTTGATTTCCTGATCACTCAGAATGTCCAACCAACCTGCTCCTCGGTTAGGAAGAGGTACATTAATGAAAGAACAAGTGCTAAGTTTGTGGAGGCCATAGCTACGTTACCAACAACCAGAGCAGAGTCAGTTGATGGACTCCTGGATCATTTCAATCTGAAAGTCTTGAATGTAATGGATGCTGTTGCACCGATAAGAATCAAGAGCAACTTTGATCAAACAGAAAACACCATGGAGAAACACCACTGTGGTTACCAGCCTAAAAAGAGAAAGCAGAAAATCTGAGCGGAAATGGCGGAAAAATAAACTTCAAATTTAATATGAGCTGTACAAACAAAGCCTGCGTAACTATAACAATGAGCTGTGAAGGCCAGAGAGCTGCATTTATCTGAAATGATTAACAGGAATGTCAACAATTCTCTCTGTTTGCTATGATTGAAAAACTTACTAATCCTCCTATACAGATAAGCCCAGAGCTCCTTTCCACTGAGAAATAAAACCAATTTACCAACTTTTTTAGCCAAAACATTAAAACAATTAGGCAAAATATTAATTCCACACAGTCACACAAGAAAACTAGTCTGTGTCTAAAACCCGGAAATAATTCTGATGTCATGTCGCAATTTAAAATGGTTGATTTAAAAGTCCTACAAGAAACAGTTTTTACCTCAGTAGAAAGTGATCTCCTACTGATAGTTAACAGCTCACTGGCATCAGGCATTTTTCCCAAGTCACTAAAGATAGCTGCTATTAAGCCTCCTAAAGAAAAGGACTCTAGACGCCTCTATAATGAACAACTATAGACCGTCTCTAACCTCTTTTATTTCCAAGATTATTGAAAAAGTTGTATTTCACCAGCTTCATGACTTTTTAAATGAAAGTGGAAATCTTGATAAATTTCAGTCCGGCTTCCGACCTCATCACAGCCCTAAAACAGCTCTGGTCACAGTGTTAAATGACATTAGGTTGAATACTGATTCTGGTCTAGTATCAGTCCTGGTCCTGGTCTAGTACTAGTCCTGGTTTTTGGTCAAGTATCAGCCCTGGTTCTGGTCCAGTATCAGTCCTGGTTCTGGTCTAGTACTAGTCCTGGTTTTTGGTCAAGTATCAGCCCTGGTTCTGGTCTAGTACTAGTCCTGGTTTTTGGCCTAGTATCAGTCCTGGTTCTGGTCTGGTACTAGTCCTGGTTTTTGGTCTAGTATTAGTCCTGGTTCTGTTGGATCTCAGTGCTGCGTTTGATACTGTAGAACACAGAATCCTGTTGAACAGGCTGGTAAACTGGGTTGGACTTTCTGGAGCGGTCCTTAACTGGTTCAGGTCCTATTTAGAAGGCCGGAGTTCTTTAGTTACGATCGGCAGCTATGAATCCGAGCGAGTGGCCATGACTTGTGGAGTCCCCCAGGGGTCAGTCCTTGGACCTCTTCTGTTCAACTTGTATATGCTCCCTTTGGGTAAAATATTACAGAACTATAGCATTAATTATCAAAGTTATGCTGATGATACACAACTTTATGTGTCTCTGTCACCAGATGACTGCAGTCCAATAGACTTAATGTGTCAGTGTCTGGAGCAAATAAACACCTGGATGAAGGAGAATTTCCTACAATTAAATGAAGACAAAACTGAGATTATTCTGTTTGGTAGCAAAGACAAGAGGGTCAGCATTGGTAAACACCTGGAGACTCGGGCTCTTAAAACCACCGACCAAGTTTGTAACCTGGGAGTGTTGATAGACTCAGACCTGACTTTCAGCATCCACATCAAAGCTTCACTAAGAAGCTTTTTACCATCAACAGAATTAAAAGTTTAGTCTCCCAGAAAGACCGAGAGAAACTCATCCATGAATCCATCTCCAGTAGGCTGGATTACTGTACTGGTCTTTAACAGGACTTCCCAGTAAGACCAGTAAACATCTGCAGCTCATCCAGATGCTGCTGCTGGAGTTTTAACCAGGACCAAGAGATCTGAACACATCACACCAGTTTTGAAATCTTTACACTGGTTTCTAGTTTATACTGGTTTCCAGTTTACACTGGTTTCCAGTTTACTGGTTTCCAGTCAGTCACAGAATAGATTTTAAACCCTTCTGATCGTTTACATCCCAGAACGGTTTAGGCCCAGAATACATCTGTTATATGTTCAGAGAATATAAACCTAGCAGAGCTCTTAGATCCAAAGACTCTGGTCAACTAGTCCAGACCAGAGTCCAGACCAGAGTCCAAACCAGAGTCCAGACCAGAGTCCAGACCACAGTCCAGACCAAAGACCAGGCCATAGTCCAGGCCAGGGTCCAGACCAGAGTCCAGACCAGAGTCCAGGCTAAACATGGAGAAGCAGCATGTAGCTGTTATGCTGCCAGTGGAGATTAAATTTTCACCACATGTAGACATTTTTAAATCCGTATTAAAAACATTTTTCTGATGTGCCTATGCATGAAATCTGCATGTTAACTTTTTAACTTATCTTGCTTTTAATTTTTTTAATGTAATTTATTATTTTATTGTGATTCTTGCTATGTGTTGATGTCTTTTACTATTTCTTAATATCTGTAATGCTTTTGTTTTATGTAAAGCACTTTGAATTGTTCTGTACATGAAATGTGCCTTACAAATAAACTGCCTTGCCTTTAGACTTAATTTGTTGACATTTTAAGAATTTGGCACTACTGCTTCCATAATGTGAAACGAGCGTCTCAAAAGATAGTTCGTTTTGTATAATTTGTTCTAAATGCTTTATTTTCTTATTTTTCCAGGATGTCAGGGTTGTTTTAGATGGTGTCAGCTTACAGGGAATGAGCGAAGACTTGGTTATTTTAACAAAAACCCACCAGGCTGTCAGAGACGAGCTGATGTTAGTGCTTTAAAAATATTTATGGTGCTTGGTAGCTGAGCTAATAAATGGCATGTCAGAAACGACCACTTCCTCACACAGTGTTTTGCTCTATACCGAGCCTCGGTTCATCTACATGGCTAGGATGGCATAGGAGAACACATTAGCAGAGTTTTTAGAGCTGGAATCAAACTTTTCACCACAAAGCAGCAACAGTAAGACCTGGTTTCTGGTTCTGGCTGTTAGCTCCAGAGTTTCTGTCCCACTGTGATGAGACAGACGTCTCTGGAACCAGCAGCGTATCTGCTGTCATGTGACTCCTGGTTTGTGTGGACAAATGATCAGAAGCTCTAACGTGAGCAGAGCTGTTCTCATGGTTTGCTGCTTAGGGTCTGAACTGATTGATTTGGATGCAGCACTTTGGGCAACTGGGGTTGTAGTAAATGTGCTAAATAAATAAACATGTACTTGAACTATGCTACATGTTAGCATTGAAACAGGTTAGTATTGCTGCTTCCAGCTGTCTGCTAACATCTGCTGGACTGTAGCATCTCATCTAGTCAGGAAGAGGTTAAAGAAGAAAGTGTTGACTTTAATCTAAGGTAACGTTGTTCTGTAACAAAATATTTTCCATAAGCTAACTCAGCAGAGACTAAACATTAGCATAGTTTCTCTGCTGGTTCGTACACGGATTCCTCTGGAACTGAACTTGTGAAAACTTTGTGTTTCAGGACGTGAAGCTGCAGAGTTAAAGCAGATGGACGCCATGACCTCTGAAAGAGGCGGCAGCCGGCGAGTCAGATTCATCTCCTGCCAAGTCGGTCGTCAACCTGCTGCACTTCATCTCCTCCATGTTTGCCTGCTTTGATTGACAGGTGTTCACTGACTGCCTGCAGACGCATGAACAGGTAGGCACGCACCTGTCCACGTTTGGCTTAAAAGGAAGCCGCAAATCCTTCAGACTATCGGCGGGATTTGATGTAAACAAAGTGTCTGCTGAGGTTTTTCCTTTCAAACATCTGCTGCTCAGGTGGACGACACGGAGGCTGCAGCGAATCCATTATCTGGCAAACAGAAATGTGCTGTACAAATAAACTGCCTTGCCTGTGTCTGAAAAGGTTCAAGATCTGATGTATTTACTTAAGAGTCCGGATCATTTTTCACGTCTGTTGACGTCTCAAGCAGGAAAGCTCCTATTTGGGCAAAAAACCTTCAGAGATTCCCTTCAATGATGCAAACACAGGCAAATCGCCTGAGCAGTCAGCTGATCTCTGATATTTACAAATGGTTCAAAGATCAGCACAAGCCGAAGCCTCCTCCATGCAAAGTACGAAGCCTCCACGCAAAGTACGACGCCTCCACGCAAAGTACGACGCCTCCACGCAAAGTACGACGCCTCCACGCAAACTACGAAACCTCCAACCAAAGTACGAAGCGTCCACGCAAAGTACGACGCCTCCACGCAAAGTACGACGCCTCCACGCAAACTACGAAACCTCCAACCAAAGTACGAAGCGTCCACGCAAAGTACGACGCCTCCACGCAAAGTACAAAGCCTCCACGCAAACTACAAAACCTCCACGCAAAGTACGAAGCGTCCACGCAAAGTACAAAACATCCACGCAAACTATGAAACCTCCACGCAAAGTATGAAGCGTCCACGCAAAGTACAAAGCCTCCACGCAAACTACAAAACCTCCACGCAAAGTATGAAGCGTCCACGCAAAGTACAAAACATCCATGCAAAGTACAAAGCCTCCTCCACACAAAGTACGAAGCCTCCTCCACGCAAAGTACGAAGCGTCCACGCAAAGTACAAAACATCCACGCAAAGTACAAAGCCTCCTCCACACAAAGTACGAAGCCTCCTCCACGCAAAGTACGAAGCGTCCACGCAAAGTACAAAACATCCACGCAAAGTACAAAGCCTCCTCCACACAAAGTACGAAGCGTCCACGCAAAGTACGAAGCGTCCACGCAAAGTACAAAACATCCACGCAAAGTACAAAGCCTCCTCCACACAAAGTACAAAGCCTCCTCCACACAAAGTATGAAGCGTCCACGCAAAGTACGAAGCGTCCACGCAAAGTACAAAACATCCACGCAAAGTACAAAGCCTCCTCCACACAAAGTACAAAGCCTCCTCCACACAAAGTATGAAGCGTCCACGCAAAGTACGAAGCGTCCACGCAAAGTACGAAACGTTGACGCAAAATATGAAACGTCCACGCAAAGTATGAAACGTCCACGCAAAGTACGAAACATCCACACAAAGTACGAAACATCCACACAAAGTACGAAACATCCACACAAAGTACGAAACATCCATGCAACGTACGAAGCCGCCACGCAAAGTACGACGCTTCCACTCAAAATATGAAACATCCACACAAAATACGAAACATCCACGCAAAGTATGACACGTCCACGGAAAGTACCACAAGATATACGATTAAATAGAAGAAAGCATCATAGCGTTTCCTTTTAGCTTTCAGAGCTGAATTATGACAACCTGAACTAAAACATCTGTTTTCATGTGTCAAGAAGAACATTATCATCATGTTTCAGGAACTTTTCTCCATGTCGACATATACCTGCAGAGGTTTATTCTCTAGTAACAATAAAACAAAACAAAAACACATAAATACTTCACAAATCAAAAAGATAAAAAGCATTATCAGCATCAAACATCACATCGCGCATTTTTTTTCTTTTTAGATAAAAAATAAATCAATAAAAACGAGGAAATTAACACTCATGGATATCCCAGGTTGTTTTCTAGCATTTTGCCTAAACAAATTTAATTTAATGTGATCTCTAGAATGAGGCATGTGTCATTTGTTCATTTAATATTATAAAATATAAATGTAAAAATAAAAAACAAAACAATCAGCTTAATTTTCATTAATCTTCTAGAACAAAAAAACTAAAATCAGGAATGTTTTACACTTACACAAAAATTTGTAATTGATTTGTGGGATGTCCGTGACCTGGAAGCTGCTGTCATCCAGATGTTGTTCAGCAGGATCTCCTGCATCTGAAAATGGAGACGTGGACCTTTTTCAGAACCAGCGTCGTTATTTTAATACTTTCTTCATCCAAACAACATTTTTCTGCCCCACTTCTTGATCTCAGGAGGCCTGTGGTGCGCTTAAAGACATGCCGGGTTTGTTATTTAGCACCTTTCTTCCAGCTGTTTCCATTCTGATGAGAACACTTTGATTTCTTTAATGGGAAACATGTGGCTGATGACAGAAGTGAGCGACGCTCTCGCGTGGCTGCTAATGTAATAAGAAAGACCACAGAATGAGTCATGTCGGAGGGCAGTGAATGTGTCACAGCTGTGACCTGGATGTTGTGTTTACAGACATCTGAGACAAACCAGGATTTTCTGCAGCCTCAGGCAGTTTCAGAACATGCGTATAATAAATGTTTGGATGGTGAAATGCTGCAGGTCTTCATCAGAAAATGTGGAATCTGGGCTGAAAATCCAGAGGACTCTGGTGAAATCTGAGCTAGTTTTGGTGGAAACATCATAAATGTTATAAAGACTGAGTATTTGTAGATATTCTTCAAACAAGATCATACGTAGCATTGTTTTGGTGATCAGCTGGGATCAGGTAAAGGCTAAAGACACAAAGTGAGGAGTCATGGTATTTTAGCTGTGGTGCTCTCGATGGTGATATGTTTGATCACCAGGACTACAGACGTGGTGCCGCTTAATCTGAACAGAATTTTGACAAAGAAAGAAAAGGAAATAACCAGGGGTTTTCAACATATGGCCTGGAGCCCAAAACTGGCCCACAAAATGAATTTGGTAAATAAGAAAACAACATAGAAGTCATTGACTTTATATGTGCAGTTTAAAGAAATGACAAATTATACAATTTTAGAAATAAGAATAGTTTGAATAGTTTGAAATTGGATCGCACACACACGACAATAAAACTTATGTTATTGACAAATGTAAAAATGATAGAATTTATGCAATTTAAATATGTATCAAATTTATCTTAGTTATATTTTTATATATAAACATTCATATAAACATAATTTTTATATATAAATATTTATAAAATATAAATAGTTTTTATATTGTAAATAAAATACATAATTAGAACTTTAATAAAGTAATTAAAATAGATATATAAGAAACGATCAAATAAAATATGTAAATGATAAAAATCTTGTGGAAATTTGACTTATTTTTCTCCAGAAATGTTTTCTTGAAGGGAAAGTTAATTTAAGTCAGTATCATGATAATGTGCTTTGCTGAAGTTATTTTTTTTTTTTTTACAATGTGTTTATTAAATTTTCACATCTTATAATAAACAGTCTACAAGTGATCAGTATTATATTAATATGACATTATCATCCCCCACCCCCACCATATGAACAGAATAGAACAAAATAGAACAAAACAAAATATCGCTCTCTTAATTACTCAAAAATTATACGAAGATCATCAAACTAAAAAATGCAAAGGAGTGTATCAATTACAATATCATACCTACAGTTACCTTCTAATCAAATATGCATTGCTGTACGTTACACACTCCAGTTATAGAATACTATTAAGAAGAGTAAAGAATCTCTACACCTCCTGTAGAAAATGACCAATATTAGATTTTTTAATATAATTAGTAAAAGGTTTCCAAATTTCTTCATAGACATCTAATTTGTTTTTCAGAAAATATGTTATTCTTTCCAAGGCCATGCACTGCGCCATTGAATTAATCCAGGCTCCAATACTAGGTGCATCAGACTTTTTCCAGTGAAGAGCCATCATTCTTTTGGCTTGTAATATTGCAAAATCTATGAATTCACGCTGCTGGTATTTTAATTTAAGATTATTTGGATATAGATGTAACAGAATCATTTTTGCATCTAAGGGGATATTCAAAGATAAAATTACCTTTATAATATTGATCACTTCTACCCAAAAATCTCTAATATTGTTACACTCCCAGACACAATGCATAAACGTCCCCTGAGCCTCTCTGCATTTAAAGCATGTATCCGGGATATTTTTGTTAAATCTATTTAATTTGACAGGAGTCAGATATGTTTGCATCAACCAGTTGTATTGAAGTAGCTTTAAGCTAACATTACCTGACTGTTTCTGGGAGTTAACACAGATTTGTTTCCATTCATCCTCTGAAATATCCCCTGTTATGTCCATCTTCCATAATTCAAGTTTATGGGTTGTTGACTCAGTAGACCCAGACGCCAGCCAGTTGTAAAAAACTGATATTAATCCCTTATTATTGCATTTCTTAGTGATTAATTCCTCTAGGGAAGAAAGAACTGGTAACATTATTGATTGGTTTTGCATAGAGAGAATAAAACTCCTAGTTTGTAGATATTTAAAGAAATGCTTCCTTGGGACATCATACTTAATACATATTTGTTCAAATGACATCAAAGTTTCCTCCTCAAAGAGATCACTAACCTTACACAGTCCTTTTTTAAACCATAACTGAAAGCCTGGGTCCAATTTGCCTGGTTTAAATAATGTGTTACTCCAAATTGGACTAAACTGGGATAAAGAGTCAGCTATCTTCATATATTCTTTTACCTCATACCATATAGCAATCATATTACGAACAATAGGATGAGTAGTGACTGTTTTCAATTGCCTAACCTTATCTGAGTATATGTATATATTTAATGGCAATACAAAGAAGCTTGACTCCATATCCACCCATGATGGTTTGTTTCCAGAGGAAAAGTAAAACATGATTGTTCTTAACTGTGTGGCTAAATAATACCAGTACAGATTGGGACATTTTAACCCCCCAGCATCAAATGGAAGATAAAGTAAAGAAAGACGGACTCGAGGGCATTTCTTATTCCAAATAAATTTCCTAAATAATGTGTTAATCTTGGAAAATAATCCAGCAGGTGGTGCCAAGGGAATGTTTTGGAACAGGTACAGGAATTTAGGTAATATGTTCATCTTCAGAATATTTATCCTTCCTATCAAAGAAATTGGTAAAGATAGCCATCTTTCTAAATCTTTAGATGTTGATTCCATTATAACATCGTAATTTATTGAAATTATGGTTTCTAATTGGGGTACTAACTTGATACCCAGATATGTAAAGCTGGGTGATATCTTAAAGTTAAATTTAGATAACTGTTTTGTTGTGTCTTGACAGCTTTCTTTATTAAGCAACATTAACGCTGACTTTGATGTGTTTACTTTATATCCAGAGATACTTCCGAATTGATTAATCAAATTTAACAGTGCTGGTAAAGAAGTATTTAACTGTTTTAAAAATAGAACTACGTCGTCGGCGAATAAAGCTATTTTATGTTCCTTGCTACCCAATGTGATCCCTTGTATATGTTTACTAGATCTTACAGCTATTGCTAGTGGTTCAATAGCCAAAATAAATAGAAGTGGAGATAGTGGCGAGCCCTGAGGACAGCCCCTTGTAATATTAAATGGTTCGGAGATTACCTCATTAGTTAGCACCTCAGCTACAGGATTTGAATGTAATAGCCTAATCCAACGTAAAAAGGAGTTTCCAAATCCAAATTTTTCCATAACATCAAAAAGATAAGTCCATTCTATCCTATCAAAGGCTTTCTCTGCATCTAGCGATAGAAAAGCCGTATCCTTTTCCTCTTTTTGGCTATGCAAAATATTTAAAACACGTCTCACGTTGTGGAATCCCTGTCTACCTTTAATGAACCCATTTTGATCATCACCCACAATGCCCGGAAGCACGTCCTCCAACCTTTTCGTCAAGATCTTACTCAATATTTTAGTGTCTGTATTTATTAAACTTATAGGGCGCATATTCTCACACTTAGTATTGGATTTCCCTGTTTTAGGTAAAAGAATTATCAAAGCTTCTCTCATTGAAGTAGGAAGACAATTACTATTATACCATTCTATGTACATATCATGGAGGGGTTTAACCAATTTATCTTTGAAATATTTATATAGATCAATAGAGAGGCCATCGGGTCCCGCTGTTTTACCACTTTTTAATGAGTTTATAGCCTGTAAAATTTCAGTTGTATTGAGTTGAATGTCTAAATTAACTCTTAATTCCTCAGGTATTTGTGGCATATTAACATTCTCAAAAAATGTAGCATGGGTATCAGTTGTGGCTTTATATTCAGATCTATATAGATTTTTATAGAAATTTCTAAATGCTTTATTAATTTCCAATGGATCTACAGTAATATTACCATTTGCATCCTCAATATTAGTAATTGCTCGTTCTGATTCCTGTTGTTTAAGACGCCAAGCTAGAAGTCTACCAGGTGTCTCTCCTTGATCGTAAAATTGTTGCTTTAACCTTAGTAAATTGGCCGCAGCTTTTTCATGTGTTATTTCATTATACTGAGTTCTTAACAGTAATAGTTCTTTTAAAACCTCCTCGTTATTTTGACCTGTTTGTAAACTTTTTTCTTCAAGTAAACGGATTTTTGTTTCAAGGGTTTTAGTTTTCTTCTGTTTTTCTTTTGCCTTACTACTCGTAAAGCTTATAATTTGCCCTCGTATAAAAGCCTTAAAGGCTTCCCATCTAATAGTAGCTGATGTTTGGGTAGTGTTATGCTCGAAATAGTAATCAATTTGTTCCCCTAAGAACACTAAAAAATTTTATCCTGCATCCACTTCATTTGAAATCTCCATTAAGGGCGATTTTGAATAAGCTTTGGCACATATATGTCAAAGATACAGCTGCATGATCTGATATAAGAATACTATTGTACTGGCAATTTGTGATACACGAAGTGAGTTCTGTAGAATTAGATGAATAAGCTGAAGAGAGGACCTGGCCTGACCATCTACGTTTAATTTTGATTGTTTCATGGGCTAGCATATGTGTTTCTTGTAGGAACACAATTTTGGCTTTCAGTTGTTTTATTCTACCCACGACTTGTTTTATTTTGGTAAGTTTGTGTAAGCCTCTGCAATTCCACGAGACACATTCAACTAAAAGATCTGTCATTCAATAGTCTAGGTTGGTTAACAGAAGAAAGAAATCCAGTACCTGTAAGTATGCACAGCAATAATAAACATATCCAGGCATCATATGAAAAAGAAAAATGAGATAGATAGAGAGCAACCCACCCCCAGCCTAAGCCTGAAACATTAGAACTTACAGGCTCCCCCCCAATCCCTGAGTAGCTTCCCTCCACTTTCTGGAATAGGTCCACACAATATTCAGGAACTATTCTTCAGTATTCCAAAACTCCGCTCGGATACTTGTTGTTGCACAATAATTAATGATCTGCATAAGAAGGTTTAGCTCTCCCTTAAATACGCTATGCCCTATTTTAGGTGTTTATATTGCCACACTCGCTTATTTATACCAAGAAGTAATTGCACTATTAAACAAAAAATAAGAAATAACTTAAGATCAGGGCTTTTACTACATATTATGACTAATATATTTGACCAGAATATTAACCATACAGTGCCAGGTTTCACTGAAAATAAAATTAAGCCCAACATACCTTTATACTTCTCGATAGTCCATTATAAAAAGTTTGTAAGTGAGTGTTCATATCAAGGCACATTCATTTATTTATTTAGTTTTTTTTTTTTTGCTATTCATTCGTTGCCGGCTGCAGCTTCTTGATGTATCTGTCCACGTCTGCTGGCGAGTTGAAGATGATGGTGCGGTCTCCGTTGGTCAGCAGGAGCCGCGCGGGGTAGATGATCCGGTGTTTGTCCAGTCCATGTTCACGTAGTCGTTTCCTCACGTCGTCGTACCTCCTCTGTTGCTTATACACCTCAGATGGCAGGTCGGGAAGAATCCTTATCTTGTTGTTATGATACGTCACCTCTTTCTGTGTCCGCGCCGCTCTCAGGATGTTTTCTCTGTCCTTATAGTTCAAGCATTTGATGATAATGATTCTCGGGAACTTATCAGAGCTCTGACTCGTTGTTAGCCGGTGAGCTCTCTCCAAAACCGGTGGTGCTATCTTCAAAATGTCCGCTATACATTTTTCCATAAAGGAGCAGGTGTCAGTGCCTTCTTCTTTTTCGGGTATACCCAGTACACGCAGACTGTTACGCCTGCTCCTTCCTTCCAAATCTTCAACCTTATTAGCGAGCTTTTTTGCCTTGTTTTCGAGGTTTTCCACTACTTGGACATGTCTTATTTCTGTCAGCACACCATCCATCCTCGTATCAAAATCATGTTTAAATGACTTAATGGCATGCATCAGGTCCTTTGTAGAAGAATTTTCCATGTCCATATCTTGTTCGGTGTCTGCGGATGCAGTATCGGGAGCTTTCCCCGGAGAGCACGACTCCTCGTCGGCCAACTCAAGGCCGATATCCTCATTACTTTCCGCCGGCTTCTTTCCTTTAACCGCCTTTTTTGGCATATTATAAGTATTTTACTTCTGATGTTTTCAGACCAGTCGTTGTTTTGACTTTGTTTTAGAT
Organism: Melanotaenia boesemani; assembly: GCF_017639745.1. NCBI lineage: Eukaryota > Metazoa > Chordata > Actinopteri > Atheriniformes > Melanotaeniidae > Melanotaenia > Melanotaenia boesemani. Next base: position 28,289,147 of record NC_055703.1, on the reverse strand, counting down.
TATTTATTGAGGATTTACTGAAAAGCAACCGAGCACGAGAAACACGCGTCTGCTCAGTTTGCCGCCATAACCGGAAGTCGCTGAAGTTATTTTACTGGTCCGGCCCACTGGAGACGAGATTGTTCTGGCATTCCTATGACTGCCCCTACTATAGGGATTCTTATGACCGCCCCTGCTGTAAGGCAAGGCAGTTTATATGTATAGAACATTTCATGTACAGGACAATTCAAAGTGCTTTACATAAAACAAAGGCATTACAGATATTTAGAAATAGTAAAAGGCATCAACACATAATCACAATAAAATAATAAGTTACATTAAAATGATTAAAAGCAAGATAAGTTAAAAAGTTTCTGTGTAGATTTCATGCATAGGCACATGAGAAAAGAAATGTTTTTAACCTGGATTTAAAAATGTCTACATTTGGTGAAAGTTTAATCTCCACTGGCAGTTTGTTCCATTTGTTAGCAGCATAACAGCTAAATGCTGCTTCTCCATGTTTAGTCTGGACTCTGGTCTGGACTCTGGTCTGGACTAGTTGACCAGAGTCTTTGGATCTAAGAGCTCTGCTAGGTTTATATTCTCTGAACATATCACAGATGTCTTCTGGGCCTAAACCATTCAGGGATGTAAACAATCAGAAGGGTTTTAAAATCTATTCTGTGACTGACTGGAAACCAGTGTAAAGATTTCAAAACTGGTGTGATGTGTTCAGATCTCTTAGTCCTGGTTAAAACTCTAGCAGCAGCGTTCTGGATGAGCTGCAGATGTTTAATGCTCTTTTTAGGAAGTCCTGTTAAAGACCATTACAGTAATCCAGTCTACTGGAGATGAATGCATGGATGAGTTTCTCTTGGTCTTTCTGGGAGACTAAACTTTTAATCCTGTTGATGTTTCTGAGCTGGTAAAAAGCTTCTTAGTGAAGCTTTGATGTGGCTGCTGAAAGTCAGATCTGAGTCTATCAACACTCCCAGGTTACCAACTTGGTCGGTAATTTTAAGAGCCCGAGTCTCCAGGTGTTTGCCAATGCTGACCCTCTTCTCTTTGCTACCAAACAGAATAATCTCAGTTTTATCTTCATTTAATTGTAGGAAATTCTCCCTCATCCAGGTGTTTATTTGTTCCAGACACTGACACAATAAGTCTATTGGACTGCAGTCATCTGGTGACAGAGACACATAAAGTTGTGTATCATCTGCATAACTTTGATAACTAATGCTATAGTTCTGTAATATTTTACCCAAAGGGAGCATATACAAGTTGAACAGAAGAGGTCCAAGGACTGACCGCTGGGGGACTCCACAAGTCATGGCCACTCGCTCGGATTCATAGCTGCCGATCATCACAAAATAACTCCGGCCTTCTAAATAGGACCTGAACCAGTTAAGGACCGCTGGGGGATACTCTGTAGGCATTCCTATGACTGCCCCTGCTGTAGGCATTCCTATGACTGCCCCTGCTGTAGGCATTCCTATGACCGCCCCTGCTGTAGGGGTTAATATGACCGCCCCTGTTGTAGGGGTTTCTATGACCGCCCCTGCTGTAGGCATTTCAATGACCGCCCCTGCTGTAGGGGTTCCTATGACCGCCCCTGCTGGAGGGGTTTCTATGACCGCCTCTGCTGTAGGCATTTCTATGACAGCCCCTGCTGTAGGGGTTAATATGACCGCCCCTGTTGTAGGAGTTTCTATGGCAGCCCCTGCTGTAGGCCTTTCTATGACCACCCCTGCTGTAGGCCTTTCTATGCCCGCATCTGCTGTAGCCCTTCCTATGTGCGCCCCTGCTGTAGGGGTTCCTATGACCGCCCTTGCTGTAAGCATTTCTATGACCGCCCCTGCTGTAGGCAATGCTACGATCAACGGACGCGGTAAACATGCTTTCTGAGCTCTACATGTGTGACGAGATGCGCAGCATTTAGGTCTAGCTGTTGGGGAAGTCTTCACACCTGCGGAAAGTAAGCAGGTAGAGCCTCCACCTGTCCTTCAACCGTCACGTCTGCTTCTCTCCCCTCGCTGGTTGCACAATAATCCCAAGATGTTTTCCAGGTCTGCGTACAGTTTTTAAAGAGAGTGGGAACCGTTTCCATCTTTGAAGCAGAGGATGTTCGCCAGCCACATGTTCTTGTTTTCTCTGACAAAGTCAAAGCAGTTATAAAACTAGTGCATTTCCACATGTGCTGCTCACGCTTGGCATGAGTTCCTGGTGATGAGGGACAGAAAGGGAAGAGAGCGATGTTTTCATCTGTGCTGGACAACATTCCTGCTGCTAAGTTTCTATTGTTCTTCTGTAGAAGCTCTCGGCTGGAATTATTTCCCTGTGACTCTGCTTGTTTGTGGTCATTTAATGTCTGGAGGGAGAAATGAAAAACTTTTCATGTTAGTTACAGGGACCCAGAAAACTTCTTTCTTTTTATTTTAACTGGAGCGATAATCACCTAAAAATGTCTCATGACCACGGACTGTAATAGAAAAGATGGAGGAGGTTACTGGCTGGATTAAATCCTGGTTCCTCTGCTGCTAATTTCATGACAGACTCCACATTGGTTTAAAAAGACTGTGTTAGTCCAAATATGGTCACTTCTGACTCCCAGAAGCCCAAACCTGCACCTGTAGCTGCCTCTCCCCTGCTGATTGCTGGGATAGACTCCAGCTTCTCTGCGACCCTGAGCTGGACTCAGTGGAGCAGAAGATGAAAAGTCTTGTTTTTATGTGTGACTCCTGCAGGAGGCCTCAGTCCTTCATGTTCTCCAGAGGCATGACTAGTGGCTCATTTATGTACCTGAACAGGTTTGTTAGGTTCAAACATCAGTGTCCTTTAGATTAGCAAGGTTGCTAGGAAATGCATCCAGAAGAGTTCACCTCCGAGTTCTGACTTCCATTTCAGACGATAACAAACATGGAGATGATGGTGATGTTGATGTCATGATGATGTTCATCCTTGGATAGAAATGAAAAGAGGCTGTAGTAGGAGGAGGTCTGAGGGGACATTGAACGCATACTGGCTTCTTCTTCTTTGTTCTTGTTGCTGGTTGCACGTCAGCTGTATTGCTCAACACCTCCCCTTAAGGTTTCTGGAGGTACTAGTTTGTCTGCTATGTCAGGCTAAGCTCCCTGAGAACGAAAGGAGGCAGGTAAAGGAGATGAATGAAAGGCTGCATATCCGTCTACAGTGTAGAGCATAAACAGACCTTAACGGGACTCTACTGAACAAATTTGTATGGCTGGAAACACTGAGGAGGTGGGCCAAACATCTGGAGGTGAGATGAGGGAGCATGCAGCCTGGATGTGAAACAGCTGAAGCAATGCTGGCGGATTTAGGTGATTTTTAGGTTTTTGTTCTCCAAGCAGTGTTGTGCATGAGGCCGTTATGTTTAGGGAATCTGACCTGGACGAGGCCGGTTACAGCGACACACATGAAGGACATTCAACTCGTTCCTGAAGGACGACGGTACGCTGCAGAATACCAGAACATCCGAAATGTTTGTGGCCTTGGTGCACACAGGTACAGACTTACCTTCTCACCTGTTTGATGTTCTGTTGTTGGTTGTCTGCTCCCACCTGACAGGTGCTGCCATGTTTGTCTGCTTTTTATGTTCACTTGTATTTCTTTCTAAACTAGACCAGATGGTCCAAAATGAAGCTTTTAATCCCAGTATAAACCAGTCTGTAGCAGCTTTTAATCCCAGTATAAACCAGTCTGTAACAGCTTTTAATCCCAGTATAAACCAGTGTGTAACAGCTTTTAATCCCAGTATAAACCAGTCTGTAGGAGCTTTTAATCCCAGTATAAACCAGTCTGTAAAGTCTGTAGCAGCTTTTAATCCCAGTATAAACCAGTGTGTAGTAGATTTTAATCCCAGTATGAACCAGTCTGTAACAGCTTTTAATCCCAGTATAAACCAGTCTGTAACAGCTTTTAATCCCAGTATAAACCAGTTTGTCGCAGCTTTTAATCCCAGTATAAACCAGTCTGTAGCAGCTTTTAATCCCAGTATAAACCAGTTTGTCGCAGCTTTTAATCCCAGTATAAACCAGTCTGTACCAGCTTTTAATCCCAGTATAAACCGGTGTGTAGCAGCTTTTAATCCCAGTATAAACCAGTCTGTAACATCTTTTAATCCCAGTATAAACCAGTCTGTAGCAGCTTTTAATCTCATTATAAACCAGTCTGTAGCAGCTTTTAATCCCAGTATAAACCAGTCTGTGGCAGCTTTTAATCCCAGTATAAACCAGTCTGTAACAGCTTTTAATCCCAGTATAAACCAGTCTGTAGCAGCTTTTAATCCCAGTATAAACCAGTCTGTAGCAGCTTTTAATCCCAGTATAAACCAGTCTGTAACAGCTTTTAATCCCAGTATAAACCAGTCTGTAGCAGCTTTTAATCCCAGTATAAACCAGTCTGTGGCAGCTTTTAATCCCAGTATAAACCAGTCTGTAGCAGCTTTTAATCCCAGTATAAACCAGTCTGTGGCAGCTTTTAATCCCAGTATAAACCAGTCTGTAGCAGCTTTTAATCCCAGTATAAACCAGTCTTTAGCAGCTTTTAATCCCAGTATAAACCAGTCTGTAGCAGCTTTTAATCCCAGTATAAACCAGTCTGTAGCAGCTTTTAATCTCAGTATAAACCAGTCTGTAACAGCTTTTAATCCCAGTATAAACCAGTCTGTAGCAGCTTTTAATCCCAGTATAAACCAGTCTGTAACAGCTTTTAATCCCAGTATAAACCAGTCTGTAGCAGCTTTTAATCCCAGTATAAACCAGTCTGTAACAGCTTTTAATCCCAGTATAAACCAGTCTGTAACAGCTTTTAATCCCAGTATAAACCAGTCTGTAGCAGCTTTTAATCCCAGTATAAACCAGTCTGTGGCAGCTTTTAATTCCAGTATAAACCAGTCTGTAGCAGCTTTTAATCCCAGTATAAACCAGTCTGTAGCAGCTTTTAATCCCAGTATAAACCAGTGTGTAGTAGATTTTAATCCCAGTATGAACCAGTCTGTAACAGCTTTTAATCCCAGTATAAACCAGTCTGTAACAGCTTTTAATCCCAGTATAAACCAGTTTGTCGCAGCTTTTAATCACAGTATAAACCAGTCTGTAGCAGCTTTTAATCCCAGTATAAACCAGTCTGTAGCAGCTTTTAATCCCAGTATAAACGAGTCTGTAGCAGCTTTTAATCCCAGTATAAACCAGTCTGTAGCAGCTTTTAATCCCAGTATAAACCAGTCTGTAACAGCTTTTAATCCCAGTATAAACCAGTTTGTCGCAGCTTTTAATCCCAGTATAAACCAGTCTGTACCAGCTTTTAATCCCAGTATAAACCGGTGTTTAGCAGCTTTTAATCCCAGTATAAACCAGTCTGTAACAGCTTTTAATCCCAGTATAAACCAGTCTGTAGCAGCTTTTAATCCCAGTATAAACCAGTCTGTAGCAGTTTTTAATCCCAGTATAAACCAGTCTGTAGCAGCTTTTAATCTCATTATAAACCAGTCTGTGGCAGCTTTTAATCCCAGTATAAACCAGTCAGTAACAGCTTTTAATCCCAGTATAAACCAGTCTGTAGCAGCTTTTAATCCCAGTATAAACCAGTCTGTAGCAGCTTTTAATCCCAGTATAAACCAGTCTGTAACAGCTTTTAATCCCAGTATAAACCAGTCTGTAGCAGCTTTTAATCCCAGTATAAACCAGTCTGTGGCAGCTTTTAATCCCAGTATAAACCAGTCTGTAGCAGCTTTTAATCCCAGTATAAACCAGTCTGTGGCAGCTTTTAATCCCAGTATAAACCAGTCTGTAGCAGCTTTTAATCCCAGTATAAACCAGTCTTTAGCAGCTTTTAATCCCAGTATAAACCAGTCTGTAGCAGCTTTTAATCCCAGTATAAACCAGTCTGTAACAGCTTTTAATCCCAGTATAAACCAGTCTGTAGCAGCTTTTAATCCCAGTATAAACCAGTCTGTAACAGCTTTTAATCCCAGTATAAACCAGTCTGTAACAGCTTTTAATCCCAGTATAAACCAGTCTGTAGCAGCTTTTAATCCCAGTATAAACCAGTCTGTACAGCTTTTAATCCCAGTATAAACCAGTCTGTAACAGCTTTTAATCCCAGTATAAACCAGTCTGTAGCAGCTTTTAATCCCAGTATAGACCAGTCTGTGGCAGCTTTTAATTCCAGTATAAACCAGTCTGTAGCAGCTTTTAATCCCAGTATAAACCAGTCTGTAGCAGCTTTTAATCCCAGTATAAACCAGTGTGTAGTAGATTTTAATCCCAGTATGAACCAGTCTGTAACAGCTTTTAATCCCAGTATAAACCAGTCTGTAACAGCTTTTAATCCCAGTATAAACCAGTTTGTCGCAGCTTTTAATCCCAGTATAAACCAGTCTGTAACAGCTTTTAATCCCAGTATAAACCAGTCTGTAACAGCTTTTAATCCCAGTATAAACCAGTCTGTAGCAGCTTTTAATCCCAGTATAGACCAGTCTGTGGCAGCTTTTAATTCCAGTATAAACCAGTCTGTAGCAGCTTTTAATCCCAGTATAAACCAGTGTGTAGTAGATTTTAATCCCAGTATGAACCAGTCTGTAACAGCTTTTAATCCCAGTATAAACCAGTCTGTAACAGCTTTTAATCCCAGTATAAACCAGTTTGTCGCAGCTTTTAATCCCAGTATAAACCAGTCTGTAGCAGCTTTTAATCCCAGTATAAACCAGTGTGTAGTAGATTTTAATCCCAGTATGAACCAGTCTGTAACAGCTTTTAATCCCAGTATAAACCAGTCTGTAACAGCTTTTAATCCCAGTATAAACCAGTTTGTCGCAGCTTTTAATCCCAGTATAAACCAGTCTGTAGCAGCTTTTAATCCCAGTATAAACCAGTGTGTAGTAGATTTTAATCCCAGTATGAACCAGTCTGTAACAGCTTTTAATCCCAGTATAAACCAGTTTGTCGCAGCTTTTAATCCCAGTATAAACCAGTCTGTAACAGCTTTTAATCCCAGTATAAACCAGTCTGTAACAGCTTTTAATCCCAGTATGAACCAGTCTGTAACAGCTTTTAATCCCAGTATAAACCAGTCTGTAACAGCTTTTAATCCCAGTATAAACCAGTTTGTCGCAGCTTTTAATCCCAGTATAAACCAGTCTGTAACATCTTTTAATCCCAGTATAAACCAGTCTGTAACAGCTTTTAATCCCAGTATAAACCAGTCTGTAACAGCTTTTAATCCCAGTATAAACCAGTCTGTAACAGCTTTTAATCCCAGTATAAACCAGTTTGTCGCAGCTTTTAATCCCAGTATAAACCAGTCTGTAGCAGCTTTTAATCCCAGTATAAACCAGTGTGTAGTAGATTTTAATCCCAGTATGAACCAGTCTGTAACAGCTTTTAATCCCAGTATAAACCAGTCTGTAACAGCTTTTAATCCCAGTATAAACCAGTTTGTCGCAGCTTTTAATCCCAGTATAAACCAGTCTGTAACATCTTTTAATCCCAGTATAAACCAGTCTGTAACAGCTTTTAATCCCAGTATAAACCAGTCTGTAACAGCTTTTAATCCCAGTATAAACCAGTCTGTAACAGCTTTTAATCCCAGTATAAACCAGTGTTTGTGTTTGTCAGATTATGGGGTAACATTATGTAAAATGAATGGTTTAATAGATAAATACAAAGATATTTGTTGGGAGATAATAGAATTTGGTTCATTTATGCATCAATTAATAAAATAAGGAAGTTTCAGAGTTTTTTTAAGAGTTTGAAAAACAACAGAAATCTCCACTAAGACAGAATAGAGAAGAGTTTGACTTTTTTTGCAGGACGGATGACATAAAGATTAACTCTGTGAATAAAGACCAAGCCTGCAGCTGCAGCGTATGAAATGAAAGCCTTCATCAATCCTCCAACCAGCATTAAAACAAGAAGCATTGATCATTCTGCTCGTCCTCCTCTCCATCGACATGCCGAAGTTTCCTCCTTGATGTCTGCACACGCTGGAGCTTCTGGCCAACCATCCATCAGCGTAACCCGGACGATGGTGGCAGGCTGGCCTGAGGCGCTCCTCGCTCTGATCCGCCTGTCAGACCCCATGATCTGGATAAACACAAACTGTAAGTGTCAGCACAGGAGAAGCTCTTTACCTGATGGAGCGTCAGTCACCTGTCCAGGCCACCCGGCTGCAGCCTCCTCGTTCTGGAGGACGTGTTGGAGCAGAAACCTGGAACAGAAAGTAACCGGAGATGGTTTCATCTTTAGGTTAAACATGAAGATCATGAGGTCACCGCTTCTGGCTCTGACGGTAACCATGGAAACACATTTACTTCAGTTATTTATTTTATTCCCAGCTCCAACGTTGGGGGCAGCTCAGTCCTGGCCTGCACGTGTAGAGGCCAGGGATTCAAACCACCAACCTCCCGATGGCAACTTCATCTGAGCGATGGTCGACCTTTCTGGGCCAATTAGATTCCGCGTGTGTTCCTCACGTGTGATTAACATGCAAAAAACATGTGAAACGCGTGATTCGCATGAAAACTTTCCAAAACCACATGAGAAGCAAATGGACTTGTAATTATATAGCTCTTTTCCACACACACACACACACACACACACACACACACACACACACACACACACACACACACACGTACCCTGGTAGGCACATCGGGAGGCAACATGGGGTTCAGGGTCTTGCCCGAGGACACTTTGGCGTGTAGTCGGGAAAGCCTGGAATCGGGCCACCGACCTTCTGGTTGGAAACCGACTGCTCTTCCTCCTGAGCTACAGCTGCCTGAGGACCACATGTTGTCCATGTGCACGAAAATGTGCTTCACATGTCCACAAACATGTGAAGCACATGGAAACAGCCACATGTCTGTGCATGTGGAACATACGTGGAACACAAGTAGTTGTTTGATCTGAGAGCAAGACTTCTCTCTGAACTCGGCTCCTCTTTGCAGGTTTGGGGTTGCAGGTTGAATTCTCCAGGGCTCCAGCTCGGTCTCGTTGCCTGCTCCGGCATATTTTCCTCTCACTCGGGTTGCAGAATGAGCTGTCTGTCAAACGTCCTCCAGCCAATAGAATTCTAGATAAATGCTGAGTCCCGCCTTGTATCCTCCAACATGTATTATGGTAAATATCTCATTTTATGTTCATATTTTCGGGGACATCATGATCAAATTGGGATTTAAAGGATTAAAATAACTTAAAATATCAAATATTTGTTATTTCCTCAAATATTTTCGTTGTGCATTACAAATATCAGCGTTATAAAGTGTGTTTTAACACTGATCATCAGGGCTTATATGAACTACATGTGAGGAAAAGCCCGTCATTTAGAGACGGAAACGAGGTTGATTTTTATTCTGCAGATAAAGATTTTATTTATATTCTGGAAGTTTGATCGAAGTCAGCTGTGGTGGATTTTACTTCTTTCCAGTCTTCTGTCAGTAATTATCACGTTGAGTCTGGATGGTTTTCTCATGAGAAAAAACAGCCTGAATCCGGCAAAGTGAGTTCATTCTGTCCTTCTGGGGAGAGTTTTCGTTGTTCAACGGCGTGCAGCAGCTGTTTCATGTGAAGCCAGCAGATAAACTGGAAACATCCCCGTGATTCACTCGTCCTCCATCAGCGCTGGAGCTCGTTTTCCACGAAGCCGCGGGACATTAAAGATGATGCACAAACACCAGGAAGGCCGCATGAAAAGAATTCAACAGGAATTTCATCCACAGGGGATACTTTCATCCAAACACCAGTCAGAAAACACTGATCCCACCAGACTGTTTATACCACATGATGAAAGGAAATAATGATTCATGCTCCAAATGTACTTTATATAAATACTATAAAAGTTTGATGGACATTTTAACCCTTAAACCTCCAGCAGGTCTCTGAGCTCCACCTCCTCCACCACCAGGAGCGGTGGTGTGTAGCTCTGTGGGGTAAATGTGATGGATATTTTACCCTTTAGCTGATCTACAGAAGTTTTCCAGCATTTCTATCCATCCAGGAGGTTTACAATCCAGCCACTAAATGTAGTTTTATTCAGAGACTCTATCTGGTAAATCCACAATGATCCATGATAACAGCATTATTTACCACATTTCACCATAAAAACATCACCATCACTACTATGTTGCTAAGAGACCTCTATTTAGACCTGGACATGATGATGAAGCCACTTCCTGTCAGACTTTCCACCAATCAGAGAGCTTAGATTGACGGTAACGTCCAATCAGGAGCAGCCAAAGATCAACCAGTGAGCAGAAAGTTCTATGTGTGTGTGAAAAGAAGAAAAATAATGCTCCTCTATGGCTGGAATAAAGCCAAGAAGACGTTTCTGATGCACGGTGGCGCCACAAAGCAGCTGAGCTGGAGTTGGTTTAGTGAGGATAGCAGGTAGATAGTAGCAGGAATAACTGGAAATGAGGAAAAAGTGGAAACATGGAAATAGTTCATACTGGGATTAAATAAATAGCGGACGTGTTGGGAATAAAGAATGTGATATATTCAGCTGGTTTAGTGGGAGATGAGATGCATCTATAAATATACAGGAGCAGCCCAGTGAGTGAAAGGTGTGTTAGTGGAGGTCAGTGGAGTACCGCGTTGACATGCTGGAGATGATCTGAGCTTTGTGACATGGTGCATTATCCTGCTGGAAGTAGCATCAGAAGATGCTCCACTGTGGTCATAAAGGGATGGACATGGTCAGCAACAATACTCTTTTTTTTTTTTTTATTTAACCTTTATTTAACCAGGTAAAAATGTTTGAGAACCAGTTCTCATTTGCAAACATGACCTGGCCAAGAGGCCCCAGCAGGAATAAATAACGTACATACATACAAACATACAACTGTGCATACACAAGAACCACAATACAACAATACAAAAATACACCTAACAACGCAGAGCAAGTACAAATATATAAAAATGAAAGGGGGAAGGGAGTAGGTCTCAGTATATGGGACAGATCTATATGAAAGAAAAAGTAGTGGACAAATGTTTGTATCTAAGTGAGAGTCAGCATCGTCAGCAGGAACAAGTGTCGACAATAATCTGTTGAAGTCTCTGTCTGAACAAAGAAACAGATATCAGAGATGGAAGTTTAAGAGTGTTCTGCAGTGTGTTCCAGTCATTGGCAGCAGAAAAGTGGAAGGTGTTACGGCCGAAAACAGTGAGAGTTTTGGGAGTAATGAGCTTAATAAATTCGGATGACCTGGTGTGATGAGTGTCACTGTGAGCGAAGTGGAGAAGAGATGACAGATAGAAAGGTGTCTTGTATAAGATTGACTTGTAAATAAAAAGAAACCAATGATGGAGTCGCCGGGTGTGAAGGGAGGGCCAGCCCACCAATTTATAGAGATCACAGTGGTGGGTGTGCTGGTTAAACCAGGCCACGTTGGTACTAAGGGGCCCAAAGTGGACCAAGAAAATATCCCCCCACCATTACACCAGCAGCAGCCTGAAGCGTTGATCCAAGGCAGGATGGATCCATGTTTTCATGATGTTTCCAGCAGATTCTGAGCCGAGCATCTGAATGTGGAGCTGAAATGGAGACTCATCAGACCAGCAACGTTTCTCCATCTTCTATTGTCCAGTGTTGGTGAGTGTGTGTGAATTGTAGCCTCTTTATTGGACCAAATAATAGTTATAGTACACGGTTTAAACAGAGAGAAGAGAAATGAGCATGAAACAGAAGAAACTCCGGTAGTCTCTAAGCAGGGTTTATGGATGCATTCAGGACGCGGAGCGCTGGCCTTCCTGCTGCAGCAGGTGAAGATTTCCAGCAGGAAGTTTGATGTTTACCAGATTTGACCCTTCTCATTGAACGGCTTCATATTAGCATGATAAAAGCAGGGCTGGCTGTGATTGGTGGAACATGTCATTCCAAAGCTTTTTACTGGAGGAAATGAATCATGGATCAGCTCTTTGATTCTGACCTGGTATCATTGCTTTCTGTCCCGGGTTGGTTTCTTACACTTTGTCAGTTTTGTTCAGTTTCTTTGTTTTTCGTAGTTTTGTCTTTTTTGGTTGTTTCGTATTTTTACAGAGCAGTGAAATCTTGCTTGTAGCTTCTGTTTGTGACGTTTAACCAACCTTGTGTAGCAGCAGACTCTCCGCTGGCTTTAGGGTGACCAGCTGGTCCGGGCTTGGTTTATTGCTCATCATGCTTTAGAGTCTACACAGTGATCCGGTTTATGCCCTGAAGGATGAGGTCTGGCTGACTGGAAGCATCAGTTTCCTGATTATCGCTCTTCATCGCTGATGAAGGCCGTCTGCAGCTTTCTGGAGTCAAACCTTAAATCATCTGTGGAGGAAAAAAAAACTATTTTTTTCTTTGAAGTGCCAAACAGTTAAATTCATTCACACTTAAAGCAGAATTTTGTCTCATTCTGCAAGTAAAAGACGAAGGTGAGGATGTGAAGGAAGTCTAATCTGGACACGGTGGTCTCTGATCCCCCAGATGGACCATCAGCATCATCACCAGCTGGTAGAACCACATGAACCAGAATGGAAACCTCCATCAGCTCTACAATCCAGAGTTACGTTCGCAGACATCACCCCAGACTTTACTGAGCAGAAAAGAAACTGCATGTTAACCTGGTCCAGAGTTCCAGAGTCCACTTCTGGGACGGACCATTACATAGTGGAGACCTGGACTGTGGTCAGATCAGTCGGGTTTCCAGGCCGTTGTAGGAAGAAATGGAGCAAAGGGCAAAAGGAGCATCCAGACTGTTGTTGGGAACAAGTCCAAAAGCCGGTTCTGGTGGTACAGGAGTGGGATCCAGGTCCCGTGGTGGTATGGGGGTGGGATCCAGGTCTAGTGACGGTATGGGAGGGGGATCAGGGTCCTGTGGCAGTACAGGAGTGGAATCCAGGTCCCTTGGTGGTACGGGGGTCAGGTCAGGGTCCAGGTGCAGTACGGGAGTGGAATCCAGGTCCCATGGCAGAATGGGGGTGGGATCCAGGTCTCCTGACAGTACGGGAGTGGGATCAGGGTCCCGGGGCGGTACGGGGATGGGATCAGGGTCCCGTGGCAGTATGGGAGTGGAATCCAGGTCCCATGGCGGTTTGGGGGTCAGATCAGGGTCCAGTGGCGGTACGGGGGTGGGATCAGTGTCCCGTGGCAGTACGGGAGTGGGATCAGGGTCCCGTGGCGGTATGGGGATGGGATCAGGGTCCCATGGTGGTACGGGGGTGGGATCAGGGTCCCGTGGCGGTACGGAGTGGGATCAGGGTCCCGTGGCGGTACGGAGTGGGATCAGGGTCCCGTGGCGGTACAGGAGTGGGATCAGGGTCCCATGGTGGTACGGGGGTGGGATCCGGGTCCCGTGGCGGTATGGGGATGGGATCAGGGTCCCATGGTGGTACAGGGGTGGGATCAGGGTCCCGTGACGGTACAGGAGTGGGATCAGGGTCCTGTATTGGTGAAATCTGGTTTTATACTCCTGCTGTCAGAAAGAAAATTTCTCCACTGAATTGTGTCCTAGAAGCTTTCAGCTGTGATCGTCTCCAGGGCAGGAAATTCCACTCCAGCAGTAATTATTGTTCCATGTGGAGCTGATTATCGATGGTGAGACTGAGACCTGGAACATAAGAGCAGCCTGAAGTTAAAGCTGGTGCTCCAGAACCGACCTGATCCAATGCTCCAGGTCGTTTGTCAGACCTGATCCGATGCCCCAGGTCATCTGTCCGACCTGATCCACATTGTACGTGCATTTATAACATGCATATACAACGTGCTGTACTTGCGTATAAAACGAGCTGCACGTGCATAAATAACGTGCTGTACGTGCATATGTAACAAGCTGTACGTGCATGTGTAACATGCATATATAACATGCTTTACGTGTATATATAATGTACTGTACGTGCATATAACGAGCTGTACGTGCATATATAATGTGCATATAAAACGAGCTGGATGTGCTTATATAACAAGCTGGATGTGCGTGCGCATATAACCTGTTGTACGTGCATATATAACGTGCTTTACATGCATATATAACATACTGTACGTGCATATTTAACATGCATATTTAGCATGCATATATAATGAGCTGTACATGCATATATAACGTGCATATATAACGTGCATATATAACGCGCGGTACTTGCATCTCTAACGTGCAGTACATGTATATATAATGGACATATATAACGTGCTTTACATGCATATATAACATGCGGTACGTGCATATATAACATGCATATATAACATGCGTATATAACGTGCATATATAACGTGCATATATAACATAACATGCGTATATAACGTACATATATAACTTGCATATATAACATGCATATATAACATGCAGTACGAGCTTATATAACGTGCTTTACGTGCATATCTATCATGCTGTACATGCATTTATAAGGTGCTGTACGTACATATGTAACAGGCATATATAACGTGCATATATAATGTTCATGTGAAACGTGCATGTATAACGAGCATATAGAATGAGCTGTACGTGCATATATAACATGCATATATAACGTGCTGTATGTGCATATATAACGTGCATATATAACGTGCATATATAACGTGCAATACGTGCTTATATAATGTGCAGTACGTGCGTATATAACATGTTGTACGTGCATTTTTCGAGCATGATGTTTGTTTCATTTTTCTTTTTTGTATTTGGAATTCTCATGGCTGTACATGTGGTTTTGTATGTGCTCGAAATAAATAAACTTACTTACTATATAAAATGCATATATACTGTGCTGTAGGTGCATATATAACGTGCATATATAACTTGCTGTACGTGCATATATAACGTGCTGTACGTGCATATATAACATGCAGTACATGCGTATATAACGTGCTGTACGTGCGCATATAACGTGTTGTACGTGCATATATAACATGCAGTACATGCGTATATAACGTGCTGTACGTGCGCATATAACGTGTTGTATGTGCATATATAACGTGCTTTACATGCATATAAAACATGCTGTACGTGCATATTTAACATGCATATTTAACATGCATATATAACGTGCAGTACGTGCGTATATAACGTGCTGCACGTGCATATATAACGTGCATATATAACGTGCTGTACGTGCATATATAACGTGCTGTACGTGCATATATAACATGCATATATAACGTGCATATAAAACGAGCTGTAGGTGCATATCTATCATGCTGTACATGCATATATAACGTGCTGTAGATGCATGTATAACATGCATATATAACGTGCATTATGTGCATATATAACGTGCATATATAACAAGCTGTACCTGCATATATAACTTGCATATATAATGTGCATATATAAAGTGCATATATAATGTGCTGTACGTGCATATAACATGCATATATAACGTACTGTAGGTGCATATATAACGTGCATATATAACGAGCTGTACGTGCATATATAACGTGGGGCGGCGTGGCTCAGCAAGGTAGAGAGGTCATCTTGTAACCCAAGGGTTGGCGGTTCGATCCTTGGCCAAGTCGAGTTCACATCGAGGTGTCTTTGGGCAAGACACCGAACCCCCAATTGCTCCTGATTGGTCGTGGTTGAGCGCCTTGCAATGCAGCTTCCGCCATCAGTGTGTGAATGTGTGTGTGAATGGGTGAATGTGATGTATGATGTAAAGCACTTTGGGTATCATCCCAGGTACAGTAAAGCGCTATATAAATACGGACCATTTACCATTTTTACCACATATAACGTGCTGTACGTGTATATATAACGTGCTGTACATGCATATGTGCTGTGCATATTTAAAGTGCATATATATCGTCCATAAATAACGAGCTGTATGTGCATAAATAACAAGTTGTACGTGCATATATAACTTGCATATTTAACATGATGTACGTGCATATATAAAGTGCGTATATAACGTGCTGTACTTGCATATACAGGGTGTGCAGAATTATTAGGCAAGTTGTATTTTTGAGGATTAATTTTATTATAGAACAACAACTATGTTCGCAATGAACACAAAAGACCATAAATATCAAAGCTGAATATTTTTGGAAGTTGGAGTGGGGCTTTTTTAGTTTTAGTATCTTAGGAGGATATCTGTGTGTGCAGGTGACTATTACTGTGCATAATTATTAGGCAACTTAACAAAAACCAAACATATAACCATTTCACTTATTTATTTTCACCAGGGAAACCAATATAACAACTCAAAATTTACAAATATACATTTCTGGCATTCAAAAACAAAACAAAAACAAATCAGTGACCAATATAACCACCTTTCTTTGCGAGGACACTCAAAAGCCTGCCATCCATAGATTCTGTCAGTGTCTTGATCTGTTCACGATCAACATTGCGTGCAGCAGCAACCACAGCCTCCCAGACCCTGTTCAGAGAGGTGTACTGTTTTCCCTCCCTGTAGATCTCACATTTGATGAGGGACCACAGGTTCTCTATGGGGTTAAGATCAGGTGAACAAGGAGGACATGTCATTATTTTTTCTTCTTTTAGACCTTTTCTGGCCAGCCACGCAGTGGAGTACTTGGATGCGTGTGATGGAGCATTGTCCTGCATGAAAATCATGTTTTTCTTGAACGATGCTGACTTCTTCCTGTACCATTGCTTGAAGAAGGTGTCTTCCAGAAACTGGCAGTAGGACTGGGAGTTGAGCTTGACTCCATCCTCAACCCGAAAAGGTCCCACAAGCTCATCTTTGATGATACCAGCCCATACCAGTATCCCACCTCCACCTTGCTGGCGTCTGAGTCGGAGTGGAGCTCTCTGCCCTGTACTGATCCAGCCACGGGCCCATCCATCTGGCCCATCAAGACTCACTCTCATTTCATCAGTCCATAAAACCTTAGAAAAATCAGTCTTATGATCTTTCTTGGCCCAGTCTTGACGTTTTATCTTGTGTGTCTTGTTCAGTGGTGGTCGTTTTTCAGCCTTCCTTACCTTGGCCATGTCCCTGAGTATTGCACACCTTGTGCTTCTTGGCACTCCAGTGATGTTGCAGCTCTGAAGGCTTTCAAGCCTGTACCGGTTGGACTAGAACAACATGCATAAAGAGAATGATGTGATCAAAATACTCATTTGCCTAATAATTCTGCACACACTGTATAACGAGCTGTATGTGCATAAATAACAAGCTGTACTTGCATATATAACGAGGTGCGTGTGCATATATAATGAGCTGTATGTGCTTATAAAACGTGCTGTACATGCATATATCGAAAAGTGTCTAAATTACAGTAATGATGTTGGTAATTAATTTAATGTATAAAATAAATATGTACAGATACATCTGAGATTGGTAGCAGTTTATTTAGTGTTAAGTAACATTTCTTTCTAGTTGCTGGGTGGGTGGTGTTCCAGCTGGGCGGGCGGTGCAGAGGGACACCATCACCGCTATTAACCAGATGGACAAGGAGTTGTGGGAAATAAAGGCCGTCTGGACAGAAATGAGGACAACAATGAAAAACATTGTGTAAGAATAAATAAATAAAGGAAATCCTCCTTATGTGTTTTTCATTAGCGTAGCATTGTTTTGTTCTGTTTCTGTTTTGTTCATTGAGGAGGCATCTTTACAGATCAAATGAGCTTTACGCTCTACACTTTATTGCGCTCTTGTTCAAATACGTACTGTCGGGTGAGCCTCACTTCTTCATGCGTACTAGCTCATATAGTCTCAGCAGCAGGCCAGTTCAGTAGCGCCCTCTGCTGTTACAACACATTCACATAATACATCATCACATATCACAACATCCCCCTTATAACCAAATGAACCCATCCTTAAAATTTACATC
Organism: Melanotaenia boesemani; assembly: GCF_017639745.1. Classification (NCBI taxonomy): domain Eukaryota; kingdom Metazoa; phylum Chordata; class Actinopteri; order Atheriniformes; family Melanotaeniidae; genus Melanotaenia; species Melanotaenia boesemani. The sequence continues at coordinate 28,271,396 of NC_055703.1, read as the reverse complement.
AATACACTTAACATATTTCTTTGCTTTAAATCACAACACCACAAACACACATAGTTTCTAGCCCTCCAGCCTCCAGTCTGGTCCCTCTCTGCTGGAATGAAGGACCAAAGCTACTTTCCACACTGGCTGCTACATGCTGGCAGCAGACTGGCTCCTTATTTATCTGGATGGGTTTTATAACATGAAGTTTTGTTCCACAATGACAGAACTTGTTTGGGTCAGAGTTGCGTGGAGGTAGGAACATTTTCCCATCAAGTTTGGTTTTAATAAATCCCAAAATATTTGGCATACTCCAGTTTTTGTTCCTACGCCAGCTTTAGAAATGAGGCCCCTGGACCTTGGTTGCTGGATTTCTGCTTCCATGATGGTCCAGATGTTGTGTACTGGTGAAAGGTCTGGACTGCAGGCAGGCCAGTTCAGCAGCCGGACTCTTCTCCTGTGAAGCCATGCTGCTGTGATGGATGCAGGATGTGGTTCAGCATCGTCTTGCTGAAATCTGCAAGGTCTTCCCTGAAAGAGACGTTGTCTGGATGGGAGCAGGTGTTGCTCTAAAACCTCCATGTACTTTTCAGCATTGATGGAGCTTCACAGATGTGAAACTGACATCATTCTGAAACAGGGCTGTAAAGCATCGTTCGTGCTGTCTGTGCTGGGTAACAGGAAGCTCCGTGCTGGGTAACAGGAAGCTCCGTGCTGGGTAACAGGAAGCTCCGTGCTGGGTAACAGGAAGCTCCGTGCTGGGTAACAGGAAGCTCCGTGCTGGGTAACAGGAAGCGTTGTCATGAGTAACAACAGGGACACTAGGAGGTAGAAGTATCCCGGAACCTGTTGTAGGCTGGTTTTATGGTTCTTCCAGAGTCTGAATTTGATGAGAGTTAAATTCATGACAGTGAAACCAGAGCAGGCCGGAGTTACCCTGAACCTGAATCTCCGCTTCCAGCTCTGCCTGAGATCCAGCTGTTCTGTAGAATTATTCATTAGGCTGACGGTCCAGAGTCCGTCCACACCGGGTTTACACCACCTGGTCTCAAGACCAGTACCGGGTCGTCCTCTTCATCAGGTCCACCTTCTAGTACCGGGTCGTCCTCTTCATCAGGTGCACCTTCTAGTACTGGGTCTTCCTCTTCATCAGGTCCACCTTCTAGTACCGGGTCGTCCTCTTCATCAGGTCCACCTTCTAATACCGGGTCGTCCTCTTCATCAGGTTTACCTTCTAGTACCTGGTCGTCCTCTTCATCAGGTCCACCTTCTAGTACCGGGTCTTCCTCTTCATCAGGACCTTCTAATACCGGGTCGTCCTCTTCATCAGGTCCACCTTCTAGTACTGGGTCTTCCTCTTCATCAGGTCCACCTTCTAGTACTGGGTCTTCCTCTTCATCAGGACCTTCTAATACCGGGTCTTCCTCTTCATCAGGTCCACCTTCTAGTACCGGGTTGTCCTCTTCATCAGGTCCACCTTCTAGTACCGGGTCGTCCTCTTCACCAGGTCCACCTTCTAGTACGGGGTCTTCCTCTTCATCAGGACCTTCTAGTACCGGGTTGTCCTCTTCATCAGGTCCACCTTCTAGTACCGGGTTGTCCTCTTCATCAGGTCCACCTTCTAGTACCGGGTCTTCCTCTTCATCAGGACCTTCTAGTACCGGGTCGTCCTCTTCATCAGGTCCACCTTCTAGTACCGGGTCGTCCTCTTCATCAGGTCCACCTTCTAGTACCGGGTCGTCCTCTTCACCGGGTCCACCTTCTAGTACCGGGTCGTCCTCTTCATCAGGACCACCTTCTAGTACCGGGTCGTCCTCTTCATCAGGACCTTCTAATACCGGGTTGTCCTCTTCATCAGGTCCACCTTCTAGTACCGGGTCGTCCTCTTCATCAGGTCCACCTTCTAGTACCGGGTCGTCCTCTTCATCAGGACCTTCTAATACCGGGTTGTCCTCTTCATCAGGTCCACCTTCTAGTACCGGGTCGTGCTCTTCATCAGGACCTTCTAGTACCGGGTCGTCCTCTTCACCAGCTCCACCTTCTAGTACCGGGTCTTCCTCTTCATCAGGACCTTCTAATACCGGGTCGTCCTCTTCACCAGGTCCACCTTCTAGTACCGGGTCTTCCTCTTCATCAGGACCTTCTAATACCGGGTCGTCCTCTTCACCAGGTCCACCTTCTATTACCGGGTTGTCCTCTTCATCAGGACCACCTTCTAGTACCGGGTCTTCCTCTTCATCAGGACCTTCTAATACCGGGTCGTCCTCTTCACCAGGTCCACCTTCTAGTACCGGGTTGTCCTCTTCATCAGGACCTTCTAATACCGGGTCGTCCTCTTCATCAGGTCCACCTTCTAGTACCGGGTCGTCCTCTTCATCAGGTCCACCTTCTAATACCGGGTCGTCCTCTTCATCAGGACCACCTTCTAGTACCGGGTCGGACCTTTTTAATCCTGGTGTGCTAGATGAAGCAGGTGGTGGAAACCTTCCTCAGAGGTTTTCTCCATGTTGACATGGATGAACATGGTCAGCAACAATACTCAGGTAGGCTGTACTGGTTAAACCAGGCCACATTGGCTCTATATTTTCTCTTCTCCAGAGTATTCTCTGGAAACACTAGAGATGGTTGTGGGTGAGAATCCCAGTAAAGACTCAGAACAACAGCCAGGAAGCTGTTCGGATATGTGATGTTTCTCTGTATGATGAGAAGCTGCTGGTGTCTCCAGCAGCCTCTCTGTTGTGTAAATGTATAAAACACTCTTATTATCCTCGTCTTCTGAGGACTGCAGAGCATTTTGCAGCTTGTAAAGCACATTTTTGTTTTCCACTGTGTGTTTGTGCAGCTCTGGTAAAGCTTCATCTCCATGTAACGCCGTCCTGGTTTCTGCTGCAGCGCAGCCCCACTGCCAGATCCACTCGTTTTTATAGAGCTTGGAAAGTGTTGGTGTCAATTAAGGAGCCTGTTTAATTGGACTGTTTAACTCCACCCACACTGGTTCCTGCTGCAGCTTCCAGCACTGTGTTCAGTCTGGTTGTTCTCTCATGTTTCTACTAATCTAACGTAACTCAGCAAGAATAGCTGTGTGGTGACACGCTGACATCAGTGTATCATCCACTGAAAGTAGGTTTGTAAGGTGGAGGTTTTAATGTGTGCAGCTCCAGCAGGAAGCTGGAACATGGCAGCAGCAGACGTTGCATACATGTCCCGTTTCCAGAGACTTAGCATGACTGCTAATTTTCCTGAAGACGGCGCTGTGGTCGTTACGATCATCAGCTGTAGGGATTTTAACGTTTCTTTTAATCCCAGTTCCACGCCAGTTGGGACGGGTGTAAAATGTAAATAACAGAATGCAATGATTTACTCATCGCGGACGTTGACCCCATTAAAACCACTTTTTTAATCCCTCCATAATAATATAATCATGCATTAGTAAAAGATCTTACTTTCCCACCTCAGGTACACATGGACAAAGTTGTTGGTTCCCTTCGGTTAATGAAAGAAAAACCCACAATTTTCACAGAAATAATTTGAATCTGAATAAAGTAATAATAAATAAAAATTCTATGAAATTTAACCAATGAAAATCAGACGTTGTTTTTCAACCATGTTTCAACAGAATTATTTAAAAAATAAACTCATGAAACAGGCCTGGACAAAAATGATGGTTCCCTTAACTTAATATTTTGTTGAACAACCTTTTGAGGCAATCACTGCAATCCAATGATTCCTGTAACTGTTAATGAGACTTCTGCTCCGCTCAGCAGGTATTTTGATCCACTCCTCATAAGCAAACTGCTCCAGTTGTCTCAGGTTTGAAGGGAGCCTTTTCCAGACGCCATGTTTCAGCTCCTTCCAAAGATGCTCAATAGGATTTAATTCAGGGCTCATAGAAGCCACTTTAGAATAGTCCATGTTTTCCTCTTAGCCATTCTTGGTGTTTTTAGCTGTGTTTTGGGTCTTTGTTGTAAGACCCATGACCTGCGACTGAGACAAGCTTTCTGACACTGGCAGCACATTTCTCTCTAGAATCCTTGATAGTCTTGAGATTTCATTGTACCTGCACAGATTCCAGACACCCTGTACCAGATGCAGCAAAGCAGCCCAGAACATAACAGAGCCTCCTCCATGTTCCACAGTAGGGACGGTGTTCTTTTCTTCATATGCTTCATTTCTCCGTCTGGAAACATAGAGATGATGTGTCTTGGTAAAAAGTTCCATTTGTGTCTCATCTGTCCATAGGACATTCTCCCAGAAGCTTTGTGGCTTGTCAGCATGTAGTTTGTCTTTTTTATGGTTTGTTTTTAACAATGGTTCCTCCTTGGTCGTCTCCCATTAAGTCCACTTTGGCTTAAACAAGGACGGATGCTGCGATCTGACACTGATGTTCCTTCAGCTTGAAGTTGACCTTTAACCTCTTTAGAAGTTTTTCTGGGCTCTTTTGTTACCGTTTGTATTATCCGTCTCTTTGGTTTGTCATCAGTTTTCCTCCTGCGGCCACGTCCAGGGAGGTTGGCTACAGCCCCATGGATCTTACATTTCTGAATAATATAAGCAGCTGTAGCCACAGGAACATCCAGCTGCTTGGAGATGGTCTTATAGTCTTTACCTTTAACATGCTGGTCTATAATTTTCTTTCTAATCTCCTGAGACAACTCTTTCCTTTGCTTCCTCTGGTCCATGTTGAGTGTGGTACACACCATGTCACCAAACAGCACAGTGACTACCTGTAGCCTATATATAGACTCACTGACTGGTTACAAGCTTGTAGACACCTGTGATGCTAATTAGTGGACACACCTTGGATTAACACGTCCCTTTGGTCACATTATTTTCAGTCTTTTCTAGAAGTACCATAATT